>NC_142890.1:2435000-2593928 GCF_054131105.1 Drosophila navojoa
CAAGATGCCCGCCTGTCGCATGCCACCGCCCAGAGCTTTGCGGAGTCGGCAAGCTCTGCAAGGAGGAAGCAGCAGGGAATCAGCTAAATATTAATTGCTAAAGCTATGCAATACCTACTCGGCTATGAATTTCTTGGAGCCGACTAATACGGAGCCCACTGGCGCAGACAAACCCTTGCTGAGGCACACCGAGACCGAGTCGAAGCCGCGAGCGATGCGCTCAACTTTGACACCCAAAGCAGCGGCCGCATTGAACACTCGAGCGCCGTCCATGTGCAGGCCGATGCGTACGACGCCTAAGCCCGAATCGCGCACCAGTGACACCAGCTCGTCCAGATAGGACAGCGGCAACACCTTGCCGCCACACATGTTGTGGGTGTTCTCCACGACGACCAGGGAGGTGATCGGCTCGTGACAGTCCTCATACTGGCGTATCTTGTGCCGCAGCTCCTCCAGGCTGAAGGTGCCATCCGGAAGATTCCTCAACTGGGCTAATTGCACGCCAGCCAAGTGCGCCGAGCCACCTAAGTGGGTTCAAGATGCGGCCGTAGTAGCTTATATTTATCACTCTTGACTAACTTACCTTGCTCATAGAGAAATATGTGCGATAAATCGCCCACAATGGCCTCGGAGCCACGTCGACTGCAATGAACCATAACTGCAAGCAAATATGAATTTCATTTCAGTTAGTTCATAGAAGAGCAGCTTGGGTTAGTTTGGGCTCCCAGCGAATTCGACTTTAATAAAATGGCGATGCCATTAGAAATATTAGTTTGGCTGGGATGGGCACTGAGCAGCCAAGAAGTTTACCTCACTGCAGCCGCCCACGTCCACGCCCACGCCCCACACTAAAGTCCATAAAAATAAATGTTATGATTATGGGCGTGCCCTTAACCTTAACGATTATGAGCCTGATGCATGAGATGGCCGTCCTGTTTGTGTTTGTTCTTGTTTCTGTTTTCGTTTCCGCTAAAAGTTTCAATTTCACTTTCCGCAAAGTAAGTCGGTTCACTTTAAGCTAATAAACATCAGCGAAACAGAGCGAATTATTCTCTTATATATATATTGAGGGGGGCTCGCTTTAAACTAATATGCATTTACGTGTCCGAGAGGTTGGGGCTCCTTAGTGGGGCCGTCGGTCCCTAAATTGCCAGGGCTGTGTTATTTATGTGCACGTCGTGCCACTTACCGGCCAAAAGATTTCCCATGGTGCCGCTGGGCACAAATAGGCCATCCTCCTTGCCAAATAATGCAGCTGTTGTTGCCTCCAGCTCGGCGACAGTGGGATCCTCGCCGTAGACATCGTCGCCCACCACAGCGCTGGCCATGCAGGCACGCATCTCCGGTGTCGGCTGGCTGACGGTGTCCGAGCGCAGGTCAACGATGTTGTTGCTGTTGTTGCTGGCCATTTTACGGTGCTCTACGGATGGCGAAAATTGGATTTGGATGTGGATGTGAGCGCTTGTTGGATTGAAAATTGACTTGCTTCAATTTGCATATTTGCTGTTGCTGTGTTGCTGTCAAGCTGCCTACTTTGGGCCCGACAGGCCCGAATATGGCAACAAGAAAAACGTCAATTAAAACACAATTATTTGCATTATCATATTGAAATTGATAAACTCTGCATTAATATTCAAAAGCTGACCTGCATGTCAGTCGAGTTTGCTGAGGCAAAGACTTATAATGAACACAATTGTTCTTGTTATTGATAATGCCTGAACGGCTGCACAACTGAATTCGATGCCCTTTAATCTATATTTTATATACATATGTATGTTTATCTGTGTATATGTATATACACTCGAGTGTTGGAGCATCACACGTGCTTTTATAAATAACCCCGCAAAAAGCGCCACTCAACGCAATAAACACTTTAACATTTACTTAAAGCTAATTCAATTATGTCAGATTCGCCGCACATCAGTAAATCAACAACAACTCACGAAAAGTATAGATTCTAATTGAATGGGAGCCGGCAAAGAGCACAAAAATAAAAGGTGGAGATGCCGAACCAGCGCTGCTCGAACACACAAAACGAACTGAACCCCACAGCTGGCGACAGTCCCCATGTGGTCGTCTGTTCGCTTCCAGCGGAGCAAATTTCCCATGAGTGTAGAAACATTAATGCTTAACTGCGAGCGAGCTTCGATCGAAGAGAGAGCCGCAGTGAACCTACCGAGAGTGCTGTAGCAGCGAGCCTTTGACTGGCATTGAAATATGATTAATTGCACTTATGAATAGTTATTGAAATGTTAAGGAGCAGCAAATCAATTGTATGAATATTTAAGATAAAATAAATAAAAATAAAAATCATGTACAAAATATAAATTAATATGCAATATGTGTTATTCACCTATACAGTCAATACATATTAAAATATAAATATTATTTATATTGCCTGATCTCAGTGAGTAATCAAAATTAATTATTAATTAAACGTTGATAATTCCGAATGTATATAGACAGGTTCTGATTCATTACACTTCAACGCTTACAAAAAATATCAAATTAATCAGAAAATGCAAACACTTATAGGTTTTCCATTTTTAATTTACTCACCTGATTTCATTTAATCAAAATCAACATAATATAATTTTATTTTCTTATATTGTAATATACTATACTACAAATTTTTAATGTTCTTTCATATAAAATTGAAAACAAACAGTTTATTTCTTTGGTATTTTTTATTCAATATTTCAGAAATTTTCACTAAAATTTTTACTAATTCTAACATGGTTTTGTTTCTAGTTTAGTTTCTTTATCGCTCATCTTAATTGGCCAACAACAAACTGCGTCACGTTTCAACTATATTAGGTACGATTTAAACGGTTAAACATTAAAAACAAATGAAATCAACTACTTGTATATGGTCGAGTCAAGGCTCGAAGGACATCTTTGCATGCTGCTGAAACTAATTCGACTAACTAATAAGATAAGTTATATATAAAACACAACATGTCCTCGCTTCGGAGGTACGGGAACATTGTTAGGCATACGGATAAAGCTACGTCTGATATCGTCGATCGTATTATTGTAATTATTATCTTACCAACTAAACTATAACAAATATTTCTTCTTCTCATTCTCTTCTTTTTTAGCTTTTTCTCTTCTCTCTCTCTTTTCCCGTCTTGCAAAAATGTACATACATAAATATACATGTTGTAAAATGTATGAAAATAATTAAAAATAAATATTTAGCCATTAGTTATATGTTATAGTCTTTTCAAGAAGTTTCACTCTAGCGCAATGTATGTATAATTTAGTTTCGCTCTTAGAATCAATTTAAGTTCAAGTACATGTGTTCATGTATACGCGTTGGTTTGCTTTTGGCACCTACTGTGGCTGTAATTTCTTGTTAATTTGCGGTTTAGCTGCTCGGGAAGTTTATGTGTTTATGTGTGCGCGTGTGTGTGTGGTATGAGTTATGCGTGTGTATGTGTGTGTGTGTGCAATGTGCTGAAGGTACTTCATTTAAGATTAGACCACATAACCGAAATTCGAGTCAATCAATTGGCCAACTCGATTACATACATACATGCATACATACATGCTAAACAAAATGAACAAAAGAAATGCACAAGGAGCTTCGTACATTCATTTGTTTGCCTTTGTTTTTCTTGTTTTCTCTTTTTTTTTTTTTTTTTGGTATGTGCAGACAGAGCTGCAAGGATATCGTGTGACAGGGCGACCTTTTACAAAGGTGCCACGCCTCTACGCTTACGTCTAGACAGTACACAAGACACGCAAACTTATAGCTAAGTTTAGACTCTAACTCAGTTTGGGAGGCTTAGCGCTATGACGATACGTCCGCATCGGAGCCGTCGAGCTCGCCGGGCGGATTTCGCTTGATGCAGTCCCGTATACTTTGCAGAATGACGCCGACCCGGCGATCGAGCGCGTCCAGATGGGGCTGCCAGAGCACCGGACTGATGGGATCCACGCTCAGCGACTCGCTCAAAACCTGCGACAGCGGCTTGGGCCCATTGTGGAATCTGCAGATGAAACCAAATAACCAAATGCTCCCGATTCACTCTGTGTCTATGTGTCTACTCACTCTAACAGCTTGGTGAGCGTCGTCTTGCGTATCAGGCAGCACTGCAGGACGGGCGCCAGAATGGAGAGCTCGTCGTGATAGGGACGCCCGAAGCCACGTCCGTGGTCCAAATGCAGGGGGAACGTCTCGTTGCCATAGATTCTGCAAAGAAATGCAAGTATTGTTGTCAAATTGCACATACGCCCCGTGTTTAGCATTGCATATGCATAATTGCCAGCAAATGTGATTAGAGGCAAACACCAGAGATCGGCTTAGCTCCGACGCAACGCAGTCGGGTGTAACTGGCAACGGCTACGGCTACGGCTAAGGCTGCTCTGCATAGCAAACACTGTTGCAGGGCAGGGCACCTGGTGTGCCATTGGCATGTATGATGATGCAGTCTGTTGCCATTGCCACGTCTGCCGTCTACCGTCTGCTGTCCGTCCGCTTCCCTCTGCCTCCTGCCGCCTGCTGTCTTGAGCAGCCGACAGATTTAGCTGCTTTTTGCAGCATGCATGCAAATATCTTTCCGAGGCATTGGCTCCTGCCGTTGAGCATGCTGTGCGGCAGCCTTGCCAAATATAGAGACAGCAGCAGACCCAGATGCAGTGAAGCGTATGGGATACGTATACGTAATGCGCTACCCACACGACGGTAGGCATGAAGCCAACAACGCCAGTTATGCGGAAATAAGCCAATCGCATTATGTCTCTGGCCAAAATCGCTCACACTCCATGCACCGCACTCCACTCTCCTCTACACTCCATACTCACTTGAAAGTCTCGTAATGATGCCGATCCATGTTGCCAGTGAGAAAGTCAAATACAGCCATGTCCATAAGATCAAGCAGACGTCGGCCCTCATCGTAGGGCGGTAGGTCGCGTACCTTTGACAAAAATCAAAATATCAGTTAGAGGCAAAACTAAGCAACGGCATATTGGGGCTGGCCGGAGGAGTCTTAATTAAGTCGGGGACGAGTGTCGGCAGAGCTGAGCTGAGTACAGCTCGAGCGAAAGTAACAAATAAAAACATTTGCATTCCACTCCAGCTAAAATGCAAATTAAGTAAAAATAACCGCAGCAGGAAAAGCTACAGACAAAGCATAGCCGGGCACAACCGGAAGTGGAAATGAAAATGGCACACAAAATTGGGGTAAAGCAAGAGGCGACCGTCTTCCCCACTCCCCGCCGTTCGTTTTCCCATCCAGTAAGTAGCCAACCGGGCGACTCGTTTACTTACCAGAGCACAATAATTGGCATCTGTCTCCCACTGAGCCTTCTTTCGTTTGTGATAGGAACGTCGCCAAGGATGCCGCCAGAGCTGTGGAAGAGGAAATGCCAGCACAGAATACAAAATCAATATCAATTTGAGCTGCACAATGTAAAAATCTAAAGCTGCTGAACAGCATTAATATGCCACGAGTGTGCGGCGGGCGGGCGGGCGGTCGGGTAGATGCTTGGTTGGTCTTTGGGTTGCTTGCTCTGATGGCTAAAACATTTATTTCTCATCTTGCAATACGACAATATTATTTCTCTCCCGTTTTGTACTTAGATATTCTTCCTCTATTCTTGCTTTTTTTTTTTTTTTTTTGTCTTGTTATTTTTATTTTATTTTGTATTTGTTCATTCCACTTTTCCTGAGCTGAAATGCTGCTGCACTCACTATAAGCGAAATTAAATTATTTGCCAGGCTACCAAGGAAAGTAATAAAACTTTCTCTAGCATTTTGCTTGGATTCGCGGCAGCGTTCGAGCCCCGGCCGGACCTCAACGACCGCAACTTACCTTCCGTCCCTATGCAATTGGCAATGGCAAAGGCAAGGAGCGCGCGTTTTTGGGTTGGGTGGGACGCAACAACAACAATGCAGTTACCAAAAATATACAGAGAAATTAGACAGAAAAAAAATAAAAAAATAAAAATAAAAAGAACACGTTGAGATAAAAATCATAATAATAAAATTGCATAGGCATGGGCGCGGCAAAGCCTGTGTAATGACCGGAAGCCCGCACGGGCCACAAAATGCAGCAGGAGGCGTAAAAGCAAATAGAAGCCAGCAAGCAAATACAAAAGGAGGCAGCAAAAAAATATAAAAAAAAATAAAAAATAGATGCACAGCGCGACCGCAAAATGCAAAATGCAAACACAAAGCCAACACGTAAAAGTTAGGTAAGTTAACGTTCACATCGCGACGATGGGCCAAGGATTGTTTGCATATAAAGCAGATTCCTCCACCTGCTCATAAAGTGCATAAATCAAGCGAAATTAAATTTCCACAAAAAAAAAAAAAAAAAAACAAAAGACATGCAGAAAGAAAGCCAAAAAAAAGCCAGCTTAAATATGGCAAGACGAGGTATGAGGTAAGCAAATTTTTAGAATTTTGTTTAATACGCGCAGAAATGCGGCGAAAATGCGCGTGGATGAAACTTGATGACAGCCAACTTAAAAGTCTTAAGCAATAATATTAAAGCACCACATAAAAACATATCAAATGGAATGGTAAATGGTAAATGGTGAATGAGCCGAGGCGAATATATCGGCTGGTTATCTGAGAGTAAGGCAAGCATAAATCATAATAAATCCATGAAAAATATTTATTTAATATTAATGAAAAGGAATTTTGGGATAACGCAGCTGTATGACATTAAGTAAGTATGATTAAGCATGATTTTGGCCAAGGGACTACACACACACACATTGGTAACTAAGGTTGGCAAGGTATTTCTTAATGCCCATTAAATATTTCATATATCGATTTATTCAAGGGAAACAAAACATAAATTGGCAAGAGTGAGCACGTGTGGGAGTTAAACTTAATTACAAAATATATGTTATTCCCTTTGATTTCAAGAAGTGATGAAACATTTTTATACGAATTATGTTGAATAAATATTAACGAACAGAGCGATTATTTCATTTCAAGCATCCATCTAAACATAATGCAATGCCAAAATCTACAGCTTTCAGCTTTTAAGTAGATTATCAACTATATCTCTCGAAAAAATCACATAATTAATTTTTCTTAATCATAATTTCTTTCATTAAAAAAAAAAAAAAACAATTTATTACTGGAATTTTGTTTCCTATTCTGTGGTCAGCAATTAATGCGAATGCAAATCAAATTTGCAGCATAATTAAAATGCTTTACTTATATTCCCTTTGATTTCAAGAAGTGATGAAACATTTTTTTACGAATTATGTTGAATAAATATTAATGCACAGAGCCATTATTTCATTTCAAGCATACATTTAAACATAATGCAATGCCAGAATCTACAGCTTTCAGCTTTTAAGTAGATTATCAACTATATCTCTCGAAAAAATCACATAATTAATTTTTCTTAATCATAATTTCTTTCATTAAAAACAAAAGAAACAAATCTATTACTGGAATTTTGTTTCTTAATCTGTGGTCAGCAATTAATGCGAATGCAAATCAAATTTGCAGCATAATTAAAATGCTTCACAGTTGCGAAATTGTTTGTTATTTTGCTTTTAGGCAGTGGCCGGCTCAAAGAATCCTAAAAGTGAATTAAAGCCAAAAGACAACAGCAACAACGGCGACGGCGACGGCGACGGCAACAACAATCTGGATAAACCCCTGCTTTGTTTTCTCAAGTAAAATGATCTCCTGTGCATAATTTACAGTTTTGCCTGGCGCCAAGTCTCTAGCAAGGCTCTTAACCGTTTTCTACTTGTTAACTGCAAGAAGGCAAGCCGAAAACAAGTCGAAAAAAAACAGACTAGAAAAATAAAAATTATTCCTTTGAGGGAAAGGCAGAAAGAAATGTAATATATATAAATATTTTAGCTGCGGCAATCTGTTTGAAAGGGCTGGCAACCCTTCCAAAATGCTTTTGGGGCAGGCTGAGTTTGGGCTTTGCTTTAATTTGTGCAGCTATTTGCATTTATAGCCCGTTGTCCCGCTGTCCCGCTGTCCCCATTTGGAATTTATTAACGTCCATTCGGGGCTGCATTTATATTTCATTTTACGCTCTACGACCCGCCGAAGAACTGATACAATAATTCTGCTTTGAGGCAACGGTGAGCCAAATTCAAAGTACCAAATACAAATAGGAATGAAAATAGAAATGGGAATGGAAATAAAAATAAAATATGAAATTATGCAAATGAAGTGCGGGCCAGCAATAAAGCAATGAAGTGCCAGCCGAGTGAGTAACTAGTTAAGTTCTCGCATTTATACTAAGCCAGGCCGATATCTTGCCGGCCCTAAACTAAATGGCCTGCTACCCTTTAGGGCACTTTGTTGCCAGCTTATGTAACGGTAACACGGCCAGACAGCTTACCTGTTGCCGAGACACATACATACAGGCACTCGTGTAAGTATGTATGTATGTATGTGCTTAGTGAATAATGCGATTTTTTATTTAGTTTGGCCAAGCGTACGAAATTAGTAATGAAAGCAGAAGACGCCCAGCTAGCAGCAAGCCGAGCATATAAATTGTAATCTGGCGCTGCTTTGAGAGTTGAGAGTTGCTATGCATTAATCAAAAGCCACTTAGCCGGACCTACGACTACAGCATCCAACCACATGCGTCGCACATAGAGGTTGACCACCATGAGACCCATATGTATGTATGTGTATGTGTTGTTGTTGTTGTATATGGAATGGCGAGAGTTGTCTACTGAGTGACCTACCTTGCGATTGGAGGTCTCGAAGCTGGGCAGAAATGCGGCAAAGGAGCCCTCCAGCATGTCCGGATTGCCACAGATGGCATGCGAAGTGTCGCAGTAGTACGAGCACTTGCCATGGAAGCATAAATTCAGCGATGGCGAAACAAAGAATGTCTTCAATAAATTTTCGTCGGCCAGTTGATAAATTTCGGTCGTTATGTTCAGCGTGCGACCAGCCACAGGCATCGCGCGACGAAAGCCCAGGACTCTGAAAGACAGTAGAAAAGGAAAAAAAAAAAATCACAATAAAGAAACCGCAAAATAAACGATGAGCACTGGGCGAAAAATAGGTGGTAAATAAACATTTTAGCTAGAGTGCGTGTGCCCAGCAAAAGTAAGCTCGACTGTCAGATACCCTACACCACAAATGCACGTGCTTATTAAACTGTTTGGCCTCAACTACAAACGAATTTTTGTATTCTGCTGTCATCTGCAAGCGATTCGCCAATGGCACCCCAAGGAAACGAGACAAATCTATTTTCGAGCATCTGCCAAATGCACTGCATATGGTCGAGGATGAACTGCCCCGAAATTGTTTTGGGCACATGAAAAATGCTCGGTGTCTGTGGAGTGTCGCCTGGGGTTATCAGGGAAATGCCATAATTTTGGCAGCATTTCATTATGCTGTGGCCAGCGGGCATCTGGTTTCCTGGGAACCCTTGTAACTGAGATTTGATTATGTCTGCTTGTGCGTGTGTGCGTGTGTATGCGTGTGCATGTGCGTGTGCGCCTGGCAGTCACAACAATTATAAAAGCTGTTTTATTTTCGTTTGTTATCTCGAATCTAAAGCGTTGAAATGGAACTCTGATTTCGAGAGGGATTCATGCCCTTAACCATGCCAGCAATTTCAATCTAAATTGCGGTTAGACATGTCAGAGTGCCCATTAAGCAGTGAGCAGTGAGCGTGTGCTTGTGTGCGTCCGCTCTAATTTATAGCTAATTAAATTGAATAAAGTGAACTTTTAAATAAAACACCAACGTCCTTGCTGTGTGAAACTAGCTGCGAGCACTTAACTCTCGAGCCTCTGCGCGCTCTTCACCATAAATAATAAATATTAATTGTATTTGCCCTCGGACAATTTCACAGCGCTGAACTGCTAATCCCACAAATTTACCAAGTCCTTGGATAATACCCTAACCCGAATTATAAATCTGAACTGCTTTTCTTTAATTAACGATATTCATTTTTCATTTAAGCCCTACTTTAAATTGCTTTCTATTATTATTAAGTCCTGAACTCGTCAGAGTATTATTGGCGTGGTAAAAGTCATGAAGGAGGTACGGCCAGCCCCATAATGTATTTATATTTCTGAACACGAACTGGGTTGATCTAACTATGTCTATTTATACGTCTGAATGTGAGGCCAACTAAATAGATGTAGAGACTTCGTGTCCTAAAGCGAATTGAGATATAAAATATAAGAAATTATCGATAAAAATCGATAATTTGCTTTCCTATTTTAACACAGCGTCGGCCCTTTCTCTATTAAGTCAGTTTTTCTTGATATTAATTTATTTATGAAATTTCACAATTTTTTATGCTATAAATACCGTAAATTCATTACATAAAATTGATTTTCTTGCATATCAATTAAGATTCTCCATTTCGTTATTGCATTCTACGGCAAAGTCTACGGCGTTTATTGCAATTTGCATAAATATTTGCGTTCAATTTGATAAATGTAATTAAAAGTGAACTCTAAAATAAATATGCGGTAATTTCGCATTCGCCTGCAATTCGATGATTTTTATTGCATAAATTGTAGCTGCATATTTTAACACGGCTCACTGCGCTCTTCGCGAGAGGGGGCGAGAGGGCGAGAGGGTAGAGGTGCATGGTGAATGGTGAAATGGGTGCAACTCACCTGTCCAAGTGGAAGGCGGCAATCTCGGCATTGTGACGTTCATAGTCTGTGAAGTAGAAGTGATTGGGCAACGTTTGCTGGTCCCGTGGAAACCTGGAAAAGCAGATTGAAAATAGCATACAAAAGATCGTAATAAAATGAATTGAATTTAATGGGCGGCCACCATTTTGTAGTTAAGTGCATTTGCATATGCATTGCGAGGAGAAGCTGCGACTTTCTACAGAAATGCACACAAACAGTCAAAGGGCAGACGAACGGACGCATGCAATGAATGGCCCGGACGGATGTGGGCGGTTAGCTGGCGTGGCTACCTGATTGCTATATGCCTGCTTAATTACTTACATTGCGACACCGCAGCGTAATTCAAAAAACGTTTCATTTAAATTGCAAATGAAGAACATTAAAAGGACACTTTACACTTTACTTTGACAACTGCAGCGGTTGGCCAGCTATGAGCTCTGCGCTGTCCACTGTGGCCATGGCCCCTGAAAAAACTGGCCAAGCACCGCCGCGTTGAAATCTCATTAAAAATCGCGAATAAATGTTCAAATTACGAGCTGTATCAAGTGCCCTCTGCAATCCGCTTTAAGCGCATTGCAGCACTGCACTGCATTCCGTCCATTGGCCATTGGCCATTGGCCACGGCGAAGAAGTCAGGCAGTGTGGGTAAATTATATTTATCCAGGTCGAAAGTGCTGACAAGTAGCAATTGCAGCAATTGTTGTGAATTTTATCAATATTTTCTCTCACTTTTATACTCATTGAAGCAGTGAGAGAAGTGCAAAAGTATATAGGTTCTAGTCAGTTTCGCTGTAGGCAAATCTAAGAGCTGAAATATGGAATATACATATACTTGTATCTACTGTGATCTCATAAAGTATTTACATTTTCGGGGAAATACTTTATTTGATATGTGATACTCTGTACTATGATATGTAGACACTTTCAATTTAAAATCAAAAGAATATAGTACATATATACCCTTATTTATATACCTAAAATACCTTAGGGCATTTTCAATTCGGACTATATATTTAAAAGTTTTGCAGCTAGAGATCTCACTACTTTGCCTTGTGAATGGGTATTGTGCAGTCGGTGGTGCCCGACTTGCATAATTCTTGTAATGATCGCCGCTCAAGAGCTACATATATGTGCGCTTCGTACTTACCGCATGGGCTTCATTAGGGCCTTAACGTCATTCGGATACTCAATGATCAGCTTCAGCTGTGTGCCGCCCTCTTTCTGAACTGTGAAACGGAAAGAAAACAATTACATGATTATTTCATTTCGCTGTAAATTTATTGCAGTTTAATTACGGCAAATGTTTGCTGCTTAAATTCTGGCAGCACAGCGCACAGTTTACGCAACGTTGCACACATAATTGGGCCAGACGGAGAAGAAGAAGCAGCTGCAGCAGCAGCAGCAGCAGCAACATCAAAAATAGCAACGAACTGCACTGATATGGCAATCATTGAAATTGCATTAAGGGAAAGTGGATGCACAAATTACACTTGACTAAATTGCAATTAAAATGCATAAAGTCCACAAAAATATTGCGTATACGCACAGTCACAGCCACAACGAAGCCCAATTGCTGCCTGTGTGTGCAGTCAACTGGGCAACTGAGCAAAACAATAATAGACACATCAAAACCATATTTTTGCTGCTCACAAATGTACGCATTGAAAGGCGAAAATCTCAGTTTTGTGCCACGCCACAAGACACATACTCAAATCTACACAAATAGCATTCAAATGCTAAGTCGGAGGCCTGCAAATACAATGTGCAAAATGCAATAAAAGGACCTTCAGCTGCAGACGACAATTAAATGTTTGATAAATTCCTTTAATGACAGCAAAGAAATTCCTGTACAAATCAAACTAAAAATGCTTGCATATTTATACATACATATATGCTGAGTTCATATATGCGAGCTCAGCGTAAAATAGTTTGCTTAGAATATAACAGGCTGAAGCACGAGTGGAAGAGTCCATAAGGAACTGGCTAGGCTTAGATATGATCTTCCGTTCCTATATACATATATACTCAAATGGTCTGTTTTCTTTGTAGTTCTCTTAAAGCACGTGTAGATAAGATTTGTATATTTAAAATATTTTCCATTCGTTAGAGAATATAGAAGAGATGGCATGCAGTACGTTGTATGATAAAATATATTTTGTGTACAACGGGGCGTATACGTGATGGATGTTAGCAATGCAGCTGAGGCCATTTAGTATACGAGAGATGACAATATGCAATAAGAAATAATCACAATACGAAGATTTTCCTAACATGCCTATCTCTTAGAGCCCACATCACTCTATAATTCAACAAATTCCCACTAATATGAGGCGTATACGTAATATTAGTTAGCAACTGGCGGCTCAGGCCATCTAATTTATGTGAAAGTTAGTGCCTTAGCGCACATGAGACATTGTTGTCATTGTTGTTATTGTCGGCGCATAGAGCAGGCAAAATGAGTTTCGCACTTTGTCTTGAACACTTTACATTGTGAGCTGGGCGGGACTGGGCTGGGCTGAGCTGGGCTGTGCTGTTGCATGGGTTTCTCTTCCTTGCTGCAGCGCGCGCGGCAGCAAAAGTTTATTATTAATAAATTAGAGCCGTAGCAAAGTTTCAAATGAAAATAGTTTCGCCTGCCACCTTGGCGGCTCTCAATAATCCGAGCAAGTTACATGCCGCTCCTTTGCATAATTAAGTCAAATGTGCAGCCAGCCAAAGGGCAAATAAGTTTACAAAGGCAATTCAACTTGAATGCCGGCTGGCTGGCTGGCATTGGCACCACTATGTATTTATGGCCATCAAGAGGAACTACAATTGCAAGGCTGAGTTTGCCGTTTGTCGATTGCCGTTTGCCGTTTGCTGTTTACTGTTTGCCCTTTGCCGTCTGCTGTTTGCTGGCTGAGCTAATGTGAGCCGTTCAGTCAATATACATATGTACAGATATGTAGTACTTACCCACATGCTGTATTGGCAGCGTGATCATGTCACGTAGCACCGCATCGACCAGGGTATCCTTCTCGCTGTACAGCTCCTTCTTGGTAATGCGCAATTGGAAGCGCTCCAAATTGCTGGCGTTGGCCCTGCAATGTAAGTAAGAAATAGAAGAAACTTTAGCTAGATGTGCTGTGCTCACGCTGCTGTCGCTTTGCGCGTGGAAAGAGCGACAATCAGGCGAGTTGAGGAATACGGCGGAAGCGCTTATAAGCGTGCTTTGAGCACGCCTCGAGGCCACAATGCGAGTATCAAGTTGATGTAATGATTGTCACATTGATTTATCAAAGCAGCCGCCAACCGGCAGCTGCTGCAGGAAATCTTCGTCGTGCCACACTCCACCCTCCACCCTCCGCTATTCACTCGGCACTCTGCTCTGTGTATTTGTGCCATGCCAATTTGGTTTTCAAATGCATTCTCCCGTTTGCCCTGAATCAATCGACAAACACACACACACAGACATACCGAAGGAGCACGCATTTTTTCGCTGTAATCCTCACAGCCTTGAAAGAAATCGTTGCCTTTGACGATTTCTCTTCCAGTACGTTGCCTGGCATTGCCAGCTGGCGATGGCCAGTAAAAAACGAAAGGAATGGCTTTTTTACCACATTTTACCAACACATAGACAACGCAGCATTCCTTTCTCTAACTCTCGTGCTCTCCGCCTCGCTTTTTGTCTTTCTCCAAGCGCATTTGAAACAGTTTATTTAAGCAGTTTTGCAGTTTGCTCCATTTTTTGCTCGTTTTTTTGATAAGCATTAAATCCGATAGAAAATTGTTACCAAAATGCGCCCAAAATGGCTTGCCTCAAATGTCTGTTGCATACTTTGTGGGCGAGGGAGCGCTGCAAGCGCGCTTGGCAAATTATCATCCACGAAATTACCAAAAGAAATACTAAATAAATACCAAGAGAGAGAGAGAGAGACAAAGTGACAAATTGAATTGTTGAAAAGCTCTTGTCCTGTCGCTGCCGCCGCTCGCTGGTCAAGTTGTGCGAGCGAAGCCACTGGGCCAGCGATTCACGGCATGAGCAATGGGCAAATGTCTGCGGCATTGTGTACCATATTTATCATGATAATGTAGTCAGCATTCGTCTAACTCTTTTAGCAGCTAACGGACAGCTCGACTGCACTCACGTAACTCCCATGGATGTCCATCGTCCTTTGCAGAGTTTTTCTCTTATTTCCGCATTGCTCGCTGTCCTCGCAGCCAACTACAATGATTGCTGCTGCCGGACTGACTGTCTGGTTAACTGGCTGGCTTGCTGCTGTTGGAGCAGAGTTAACTTGCTGCCCGTGCCGGTCGTGGCCCGACTTGAATCCCTTTCATAATTTGCTAGATGACGTTGGTGATACTTCACGCAGGCGACGCTTTAAAGCTGCTTCCTGTGCACCTGCCACCTGCTCTAGCCGGCAGGAAGGAAATAAATGTCTTAATGCTCAGTCAGCCTCCTTTGTGCAGCGACCGGCACAAAATGACTTTCAATATTTCAACAGTTTTTCTTTTCTTTCTGGCTTTTTATGGAAATGGCGACAACTTCCTGTCTACCTGACGGCCTTGTAATGACTGCGCTAAGTGTATGCACAGACTTTTGTGCGCAGTATGTGAGCTCGCCTTAAAGCGTTCAGTTGCTCTGCAATTAACAGCAGCTGGATTGGCTTCCATTTGGCAGCAGCAGCTGGCAATCGTCATGGAATTGCCAAGAAATTGACGAGGGTTCATGCTGAGGTCGCCGGCGCAGCTGCTAAGTGCGGTCGGCACTTGTCAAGCGCACAGCGGCACGGGTCATAGTTCATTCCGGCCAGTGTTGAACAATGCGACCGCACTGGCTCTGCTCGGCACCAATTTCCGTGCAGGTTTCATTTGTCAAATGCCACAAGAGCCGGGGCAGCCGGAAAGCTGCGTAATTGATGAAGCAGCTCCTTCAGACATTGACTAATCACAAGATGCTGTCCGGCTGGCAATATGTTGAGGTTGCCATTGGTTGCCCCGCCATAGCAGCCAGCTGCCAGCTGCCGGCTTACACTGAGCTCTGGATTTCTCCAAATGCTGCTAGCCATACGTAATGAAACTTTGCAAATCGCATTACATGCAAGGGACAATGTGCATATTGCAACATAGCATCTGCCACACAAGTATGGCAACAATTAGAAGAGCTGAATGCAAAAGTTGGCAAACCAACTGCGACATGTCTGCGATTGAAGCACACTGACATAATGCTGCTTATATAAGCCAGGTACACTCATGGCAGATGGTTGCGTAATAGGTCAACATATTGTTACACTTTGAAGCTGGTATAACGGTATTGTAAAACATTGCATCGTTGGTAACAATCAAAGCTGCGCAAAGGACGCCAGCAAATTGATGAAAAGCTTCAGCAGGAGAAAAGATTTTCTTGCTAATCAACTTAGGGAACGATAATATATATATAATAGGAGTTAAGGGAAAATTATATTGGATTTAGTTATGGTTTAATAATGAAAGACATTTCTGGGAGCTGTTGCTTTTGGAATAACAATTTCTAATATACTTTTTGACTCTTCAGATTTAAGAACTCTGGATATAGTTGAAGCTGTTTTCTTGGGTTCTAACAGATGAACAGATGAACCATCGAGTGGACTCAGGGCTCAACAGACAGACGTAAGGACAAGCGGATGGATGCACGAATGAATGGACAGACGGACAGTTGGTTAAATGGACAGAGGTACACGAATAGATCGACTCAGCTCGACGATCTGATCAGGAATACAAGTGTACATAGTTTATGGGCTCTGCCACGCCTCCTTCGGCATGTTGTATATATTTTTAGAAAATTAGCCTTGTTATCTACTTTCAGTGGGTACAGAATTAACTAATATAGATTCAGTCTATTCAAGCCCTTAGGCTCCGGCAAACCTGTGCTCGCGGTTCAAGTAGTTTTAGTTATCCGCGCTTTCCTTGTTTTTTTGTCAACATTTTTGTTTATGCATCGGGCAAGTGGAACAACAGCCATGAGCCGCTAGTCTCCAGCGATTGCCCCAAGTTGCTTGGTTGCTCTTAAGCTCCGCCCCATAATTATTTTGGCATAAGAAAACGTCAGTAAACTTTGCCATTGCCGATTCCGGTTACAGCTGGGCCAGGCCGGGCCGGGTCGGGCCAAGCCAGGCCACAGGCACTTCTCAGGCTCCGGCGTGTGCTTAGAAAGTGAAAAACTTTGTGCGTGCGAAATTGTGGCGAGCAGACAACCAGCGAATAGCCCAACAACGCAACCGCGGCCAACATTCCAGCTACAGACTACAGCCAACAAAGACAGCCGACAGCCGACAGTCGACAGTCGACAACCGACAGGCGACAAGCGGACAGGCGGACAGGCGGACAGTTTGAACAGAGTTCGCAAGAACAACGCGCAAAACGAAAATTAAACTTATATTGTTGCGTTTGCCAGGCAACAAGGATAAACTTTCGCTGGGACGCGAACGGCCACGGGCACGGGCTGGGGCACGGGCAGGAGGCATTAAAAGCAGTGACAGCTCTAGCTGGCTGGCTGCAGCTGCGATGCCAACTGAATAAGGAATATCCATGCTAGCTGTGCAAAATGTCAGCGTACTTTAGTTTAACACACTCGCCGACATTGAGCATAGTCTTTTATTACGGCAACCGCAGTGCGCGGGGAGGGCAGCGGGGATCGGCGCGTGGATCGGCGGCAGGGCAACAGCTGCTTAGCTTGCAGTAGGTGGTTTCCCTTTTTTTATCTTCCCACCCAGCTTGCTTGTTATTTGGCTGTAATTCGCTCGAAATAAGATTGCTTTCCCAGCTCAGCGCGGTCGCAATTGTGGGCTAATTAAAAATTTGTCATACTAATTAAGTGCACGCCACGAGACGAAGTAACGGGATAAGCGCAGGACCCGGCGGCTTATGGTGAATCAGAGGCAGCACAACACGAAAACGTGCAAGATTTTCGTAATTATATTTTAGCCGATAAAGTGAGCCTAGCCGCTCACCTGGCCACCGTTAGTACACAATAGACTGTTTGCCATAGACTCCGGTATCTCGTATCTCGCATCTCGCATTTCGTATTTCATATTGTAAATTTTAGGCACATTTGCATTTTTTTGTTGTTCATCCTCTTCTACTATTTTTTGCTGCACCTGAGCAGCGTGCTGCTGTCACAAAACTGCTGACAGAGCTGCGGCAAGCCGCACGAGCTAGGCACGCGTCTGCCAGCAGAGCCAGCGAGTGAGACGGCATTTTAATGAGATATCACTGATGGAGGCTGTAAGAGGAGAACCCTTCGGCAGATCTAATTGCGACTGTCATATTGAAGAACTGCGCCAGATATGTAGATGTACTATATTAAATTTAATTTATGCGAGGAGAATGCATTATCTGACATCTAATCCAATTGCAAACGGCTACAGAGTATCTCCCCTTCGAGCAATCTTTAGCTAGAGCACTTTCAGTTTACTGCAAGCCATTTCGCTTGTTAATGAAATTTGCATTTGTGCTACGTGCAGCGCAAAAAACATTTGGCTCCGTTTCGGTGATGTGCGATAAATTAGAAAATCAAGCATTTTATGCTAATGCCAACGCCCACAAAGCGAACTCCCGACAGACCGACCCACCGACAGGAACAACATACTTTCAGCTTGACAAGTTTTAACCACTTTGCATTTTTCCAATTTTCTTTTATTTTACTTACTTTTCTACTTGGTTTTCTCGCCCTCCCTCTTCCTCTCGCTCCTGCTTTCACTGTGTGAGTGTGCCAACTATGCGAGCAAATGAAATTACTCATACGCCACGTTTTCAATTTTGATAAAGACTGCCAAAACTGTGTTGCACATTTTTTGGCGGTGGTGGCGGTGGTGCGAGCGTGGCAACGTAAGCTGATTACTTGTCATTGGATTGAAATGAATTTGTAGAGCAGGAAATGCCACTGTTGCCTTAAATAAGAGCTGAGGAAATTGGCAGTGGAGTGCGAGTGCGTACGTACGCAATTCGCATTGATTTCTTTATTGCAATTTTATTTGATTGCGCTCATATAAAATTACGTATACGCACTGCTGAGACAAGTACTGTTACGCAGCGCTAAAATCTCATCAGTGTTATCAGCGAATGGCATCAGGCATGCAATCGTTGTCAACAATGGCAACAACAACAACAACAACAACGTCTCAGCCACACAGCAACGACAATCAAGCAACACTTATGAGAAAATAGATGGGGGGGCGCAACGTTAACGTTAGAGCAAATATCTAAAACGTAAACGTGTCACGTAAATGGAGCGTAAATTTCAATAAAAATCATTTCAATTTCAGCCAAAGCCAAAAGGAACCGTAACTGCTTCTTCAATCGTATGCCCTGCCACAGAGGCAGGCTGAAAAGTTATGTAGTTTGATGGGCGCTGAGGTTGGGTGGGTGGTTCAGGTGGCTGTCTCTCAAGTGGAGCAGTCTGAGAGGGAGAGAGAGAGCGGGCGCGCGTGTCTTGTGTAAGTGAAACCGTAATCTGCCAATGCAAAGCAAAGTGCGAAGGTAAGCAAGAAGGTAAAACACTAAGCATTATGTCTTCCGCTCAAGGGAAATTGAATTTTTCGCCCAACTTCCGCGCCGTCTGCCATTAACAATGCCATCTAACGACTCAATATCACTTACCCGACTTGACGGTGCAGCAGCTCGCCGAGCGTCGGATTGTTAACCGTCACATCTGGCTCATTATCGACTATGACGTGCATATACTCATCGCTCAGCAGCAGCTTCTGCAGGTCCAGGTACCGATCGTGCGGCTTCGGCTTGCGCGTCGACTGCGAGGGTCCAGCGATAACGCCCTCCTGCCCGCTCGTCGTGCCGCCGCCCGACGTCTGTGCCGGCGTGGAGGCCTCCTTGGAGCCAGAAGAGTTGCTGCAACAGAAGAAGGCAAACAAACATGAGTCTCTCTGCTGAATCAACGTACGTACGCTAATTGCCGCACACAAGTGACACTTGAGCGCTGCCTCTCTGCCTGGCTTTGCTGCAATTTAGCTACGTCTCTTATACAGGCCTAAGTTGACCAGAATTTTCCGTGCATAAAACTCATATGCATCTGTCTCTCTGTCTCCTCAACTGCCTTTCAAGAAAACTAAGCTCAGTCTATTAGATTTTCTAGTAAATTCATCACAGTTGCTGTTGTTTGGCTCGTATTGACCTTGGAGCAAGAGCTGAGATTGCATTCAGCCCGTTGCTCGTTATCACAATATTCGAAAAGTTAGCTCGTGTGTGCTTCGCCCGTAATTTGAGTGCTGCTCTCTTTGGTCATTAAAACGAAATTCCGAATATGCCTACAACAAGTGGGGACTGCTCTTGGTCGATGTTGTTGCTGTCGCATCATTAAACGAAGGGTTTTTTTTTGCAGCTGAGCATTGGCGCAAATCAAGTCTTGCAAATTGCTTCGTCTCAGCCACAAAACTCTGTGGATTGTCGTTTAAATTTTTAAGTGTGCCACAATTTCTCGGCTCAACCCATGTGCCTTCTGGCTCTGGATTATGTGTCTTGGGGCGTCACTCAGAAGGTGCGCACATGTGCAACACCGTCTGGAGTGTGAAACTTTTTCAATTAACAGTTGCCGGCATACTTTAAACTTTACAGCCGCAACAGATCCTGGCGCTGTCTTTGCCGGCGGACTCATAACGAGTCTCTGCAGATTTCACGCTTTTGATGCCAAGGCACACAGAATAATGCCACATAATGCCATTATATGTGGCAATCAGTTTACTTTGTTGCACGCATATATGCATACATCCATACAATATATATATCAAGCAAAGCTGAAACTCCACTCGCTTCTTTATGCAACATACCGCATTGATTTTGACTGGCTGGAGCAGCTTATGGGTTTGCGGCTAACTGGCCACGTGGTAGCCCGGCCATCGGCTTTGTTTAGCATCAACAATGTAATGCAGCAAGGCAACAAAGCAGCAGAGCAGGATGCGCTGCACGGATCGATGCTCGATGTGGCCTGCACTTAATTAAACTAATGACAAAGTTTCCTCATTAAACTGTCACGTGTGTGTGCAGGCGTGGCGCAGTTCAGGGCCCTCCATGGCCTTCTATCAACCTGGTAATGGAACGCGGCTAATTAAATCCCATTTAATACAAATATCAAACGTGCAGTTGTGTCACATGCAGCTGGCTAAGCTCTCAGGTGCATTCGTTTGAAATGGTCAGCTACGGTAATATCTTGAATTGATGGATAGGTGATCAAAGCAAATCTATGAATGTCTGTCGTGAATTAAGCAGTTGGATATTATTTAATAAAGCTGTTTAGCATTTTTGACATAATGTTTTAGTATGAAACATATCTGAGCTTTTGCCTTACATTTATTTTAAACGATTTCTATAGTTCTAAAGACTTTTTTAAAATATTATTTTGCAAATTTAATTATCATAACATATGCTTGAAGTTTATATTTAAAAACAGCTTAAATCCGATAATTAATTATAAGAATATTGATAACTATTTTTTGCGAATAGCATGGGTTTAAAATTAAAAAAAAAATAATAATAATGCTCGCATTATTTATGTTTAAATTTGGGCTTTTATGTTATTTTAATGTAATTCAAGAATTTTTTACATAACAAAAGGCTTCACATTTCAAAAAAAAAAAAAGGAAGACATGAATTTCATAATAGTAAAAAAATTTTTCTACATATTAAAATTATTTGTTCAGGCATTATTTCAGGAATTATTAAGGTTTTCCAACAAATTATGGCTATGCGGCCATACCTGATTAAAGATAAAATATGCTAAACATGTTAACTTTTGCTTTATAATAATTTGTAATAATATCTGTTAAGGCTAATAACTGTGATCTGATTTATTTACTCTATTAAAAGAATTAAGCCAACATTTATAATATTTATTCTATGGCCCATTCGTCAAATCTCACTCGTAGCTAACAAACAGAGGGAGAACTATGGCCATTGACACGCAGAGTGATGTGTCATTTAATTAAGCTAATGACAACGATTGCTCATTAAACTGTCACGTGACATGAGCAATGCAATCTGCCGCCTCGCTCCTGTCTCTTGAGCAGGACATGTAACGCTAATTTGCAAGCCGTGAGAATGCCCAAAGCTGCAGCGGACAGTGTCAACTGCAGCTGGCCAAAATCCCAAATTGATAGAGGTATAAATATATGGCGCTGGCATTACGTAGAGCTAATCGAGTTCAGAATGTCGACGAAACCCAGCGAATATTTCAATGAAATAATGCGCTTTGTGCGCTTCATAACGAGCTGCGTCGGGTTCGATGTCTACGATCCGAACTATCACTTCAATGCCATTACCATCACCGTAGTAGTGCTGATCAGTATGTACTTCATCTTCACAATTTCAACGATAGCCAAGGAGTTCCACGGCAACTGGATGTTCATGATACAGGCCAGTGCCATGAGCGGCAGCGTCGTGCAGGCCTGCGCCAAGATATACATGGGAGTCTCCTCGGCACCCACGGTGTCCAAGCTCTACATACAGATGCAGCATAACTATACTCACTTCGAAAAGGAAGAGGATGAGAGATACTCCATGGTGCTAATGCGCAGTTGCCAAAAGCTACGGCGCTTTTTGACTGTGGTCGGCGTCAGTTACGTGGTTGGCCCCCTGGGCATGATCCTCGCAGCAGTGCTGGGCTCAATAATAACGGGCAAGCTATATCTCATCATGCACTTTCATCTGCCCGGCATAGACCTGAACACCGAGTGGGGTGCCTGGGCCACGCAAGGCCTGCACGGCACATGCATCATCCTCGGCGGACTCGGTCTCTATACGGGCGACATGATTATCATCGTATATCTAATGCAATCCTTTGTCTACGCCGACATCCTACAGCTGAAGGTCGACCGTCTCAACGTGCTTAGCAACAAGCAGGAGAATGCTGAGAGACATCTCGAGGCCTCAGCCCAGCTGATCGACATTGCCAAGTGGCATCAGACCTATACTAGGTAGGGGTTGCCTACTCTATCTAGCAAGTGTTCCGTGTCTAAGCTGTGCCTTCCCCTAGGTTCATCGACCAGTGCAATGACATGTTCTCCGTGTTGGTCTCTGTGCAGGTGACAACCTCTGCCGTATGCATTGTCATCACAATCTTCTCGCTGCTCACCAGCGACTGGCTCGGAGGATATTGCTATTTCTGTGTGCTGGTGCCCAATATGTACCTCTATTGCATTCTAGGCACAATACTCGAGAACTGCGTATGTCTCAGCCAAAGCTTTGCAATCAGTTTAACATCACGATGTTTTCTCTCTGCTTTTAGAGTGAAAAGTTCATGTACGAGCTCTACAACATCTCGTTCTACAATCTCAATCCGAGCCAACAACGATTTGTCCTCTTCATGCTGGCCAAGAGCCAGCAGCCAGGCGCAATCCTGCTGCTCGGAGTGATGCCATTGTCGGTCAGCAGTGCTCTCCAGGTGGGTCAAAGGACGCGAGCTCAGTCAGTCAATGGCATTTGCATTTGCATCTATTTGTAGGTAACCAAAAGTATCTATAGCATTACCATGATGATGGCTAGATTCTTGCAAAAGTAATCAACATTTGATGAGCAGCTGATGAAGATTTATACTTAAATCTTATATCATAGTCGGAGTTCAGCCAACTCGCAGCAGGTAGTTATAGCCGCCATTTGGCTGGCAGCACCGAACGATTTATGAATTAATTAAATGTTTACCAACTAACAACAGAGCTGTTTTATGTATGTTCCCTAGCCGGCGGAGAGGAGCTGCTGCTGCCACCTGCTGCATCTCATGGGATGAATTGCTAGCGATAGTTTTTTGCTCAGGCGGAAGCGTGTCTTGCTGCCTGTTTTACGTTTTGCTGCGTCACTTTTATGTTTTATTACTTGACTTCCGCCAGCCGCAGCATAAAGCTGCCATGCACACACACACACACACATAGGTAAAATAGGAGCAGCATGTCGAAGTCAGCGTAAAAACGCAATTGCAAGACGGCCGATTGGCGCTAGTGTGCGTGTGCATGTGTGTGTGGGAGCACGGCAAGCATAAAAAGCGGCTTTAGCTAGCTGTTATGCCCTGCTTGCTGTTGGCTTCAGCAACGCAGACATGTCCTGGCCCGAGCGCTCGCTGCCTGGAATTCCAATTCTCGCGAGCTCTCGCTGCCGTCTGCCTGCTTGCAGCAATTTATGATTTAATGGCAGGGCAACCGTGCTTTATTGCAACTTTTGTTGCATTTTGTAAAATTGAATTATGTGCAATAGTCCTTTCGAGCGATGGCGGGCATCGGCAAGCGGAAGTGCATCATTAAGCGGGTGCAATGACCGCCGCATAAGTAACTCCTGCTGTTGGCCAACGATCCAGCAGGCCAGTCACCACATTGCAATATAAAGAGAGCAAAGGCTATTTGAGAATTCTTGATGAGCAATGAATGGCATAGGTCTCGCCTAGAGGATAACTAGATGTCTGTATATATCGATATATATTTAAGAATATTTTTGCAGCATTTTTACATGGATTTCCTAGAGCTCAATGCTCTCCATATTCTCGTTGCTGAATGAATAACTAACAAGGGATTGTTGAATTAAAACTCAACCCATTCGAAGATTGTGATATTTATGAGTCTCGTATATCAGAAAATAAAAGCCGGAAGTTGCTTTGGCATTCAAGCGAAGCTGCTTGAATGCGCACATAAATCAACTGCAAGTCAGTCAAAAGAAACTCTCGAAACGATGAGCTGCAGGCTATCAAAGCTGAAAATACTCTAACCCACATTGTTGAGCAAACATTAACAGATTATCTAATGCAAATGTCAAGAATCAAGATATATTAGTTGTAAAGGCAGCACAGTCTTGTACTCTTATATTGTCTTGCTTTAAATTAATTAGTTGTCTTGGAAAAGTTCTCCCTTACTATGAGCTCTACCCTTACTATAATTTTCCCTATATAATCTACTTTACCTTAAGAGTAAAGTAAATGAATTGAATTCACGTCTAGTCAACAGCAACTTTTCTCAAACATTTAATTAGCCGAGCTTGAGGAAAAACTAAACGATATCTCAGCTGCTTACCTCTTTTGCAGAAATTTGCGCTTGAACTCGTGCAGCAGGCCGCCGCCTCCGGCAGTGCCGGCCTCGTTGTAATCGTTGTTGCTATTGCCAAAGCGCAGCCTTTGATGCTGTTGCTGCAGCAGATGGCGGTTGGCAACCCCGAAGTCCATTTGCACGTCCACAATGAGCAGGAGCGTGAGCAGCACGAGCGTCGCGCCCAGGCTAATGGCGAGGCGCTCTTTGAGCTTCATAGTACGCAGGACGGCCATGATGGGTGTTGTTGGAGCGCTGCTCCCTTGGCTCTTGTTGCTATCCAAATGATGTGGTGCAAAAGCCGTTGTTGTGGCGCCCTTTAAATTGCTGTTGTTTGAGCCGCTGCCACGGAAACTGCGCAGCCTTGCCAGCCAGCCGAGCTGACAATCCGCTTTTTGCTTGCGCCCCACAGCCGACCTGTGCGGTGAGGCCGATGCGGATGCGGATGTGGATGGCGGAGCAGCACTGTTGCGGACGCGTGTCGAGCGCACAATGCGCCGCTTGATGAGCACACGTCGTCGAGGCGCTGCCTCGTCGTTGCCAACGTCACTCGGCTGAACCTCAGAAGCCTGCCAAGGTGCCTCCTCTAAAGCGTCTGTTGAGTAGCTAGCGGTGGCATCAACTGCACCACTTGCGCTTGAACGTCGAACGGCAGCAGTTTTACTAAGCTTGTTGTTGTAGTTGTTGTTGTTACTGCTGTTATTGTTGTTGTTGTCGTCGCTCGGGCCATGCAAATTGGCAACGCTTATTTGTTCAGCTGATAAGTCGGTATTTTCAATATCAGCGCTGTTGTAACGCTGCTGTCGCTGCCGGAATCGCTGCAGTCGCTCCGCTAGCGGCGCAAACTGCGCACAGCTGCAAATATAGAGGAGAATTTCATTAGAACAGCCACATGCGTATATACATACATATATAAACAACTATATATAAGTATATGTATGTACATACATACGTATGTTTGTTAAATCTTAAAACAAGTCGACTGCTGTGCGAAATGCAATCAAACGCGCCACTAAAAAACCAACTATAAACAAGAATTGATAAAAAACTTAACAAAAAAAGACAGAACGGTAGAGGGAGAGAGATAGAGAGAGACAGAGACGAAATGTTTTGGGATTTTATTGAACATCATAAAAAGTAATGGGCAATTTAAAAGTAAACTTTAACCACTGGACGTGCTAATACCCTAAAAAACCAAATTGATATCCCAACAATAAATTGCAGCAAGAGTTAGAAATGATCAAAAGAAAACAAAAGATAAAAAAAAAAAACAGTGCCCAGTCCATGTCGAGTCGCAACGGCTTAAGGTGTCATTCGCTTTAAGAGAAACATTGCGCTTAGGCTACTCTATTTCGTACCATGACAAAGTCATCAGGCTCCCATTGTTTGGGTGCCATAACATGTGGGGGAACGAGCGTCAAAAATATGAAGAGACGACCACGGCTGCCCGCTGCCGTCTTCTGGCTCCATGGCATAGTTGCTTTTTTATTATTTGTGCATGAAACGGCGTCACGACCATCCGCCATGTTGACTGCTGCCGGAAATGCGGCAGAGTCCATTTTTTGTGACGCCGTCGTCGTCGTTTTTGTTGTTTTTTTCTATTGTCTGGCCGAACACATATACATATATATATATATGTATTTTTTGCGCCAGTTTTGTGAACTGTCGGTGTGTCAGACAATCTGGATTTGAACTATAGCTACAACAGGCTCGCGCAGGCTTAGCGTAGCTCTGTTTGTTGTTGTCGCTGCTGATAGCCAGGTCGAATTTAACGAAGCTTGTTGCTTGCAGCTACTCCGATAGCAATATTGTTGCCAACAAGCGGTACAAACAGCAATGCAGCAACAACAACAACAACAACAACAACAACGACAAGGAACGATAACAGGCCCAGCTGGAACTACATACGTGCCAGTGCAAATTAAAGGCATATTTATTGGCAGTTTCACATGGCGAGAGAGAGAGAGAGAGATACAGAGAGAGCCCGCATACTGCTGACATGACATAACTAAGCCGACAGCCTTAATAGAATTTTGACAGTGAATCGCATGCAAAAATATCTGATTAGGCCAGTGCCTGACAGATAACACGACAAAGGTGCCATCAGATCGAACCGAACCGAGGCGTACCACACCGAACCGAACTGAACTGAGCTGAACTGTACTGAACTGAGCAAGAGAAGAGTTAAGTAGGGAGCCTAAGCTCCATGTCGCCATGTCAATCAAATCAAATATCGTGCCAATTGCCGATGTTGCCCATCAAAACTGCATATCACGGCGAGGCGACTTGACAGCCAGATCCAGACATAACTGGGCTGGGCGAGGCATTGAACAGATATGTATCCGAGCTATGCGCAATGCCTGCAACAATCAAATCAATTGCAGACATCGGCGCCCCTCTGACATGTCAGAGTCGAATGCAGACGCCGACGGCAACGTGACCTGAGACGGTACTCTATAGACTGCAGGAGCCGGCGATACTACGTACATTTATCGACTGACAACAACGGCGACAAACGCTCGATAAGCGACAGCAACAGCCGAACGACTGCAAGCTGCAATGCCAGCGTCTGCAACTGAGAAGTTCGAGTGCGACAGCGGTGGGAGGAGAGGGGAGGGAAGAGCGAAGTTTGAGACGCGTTAATGGCAATTGCTTCTGCCCCATGTTATTGTCGATAACATGGCTGTTGTTGTTGGTGTTTTGATAAAATTGCTGCGTTGCATTAAATTAAACTGATGCGGTGTATTAATGATGGTGCGACGGGAACGCTGCTGGCAACAGGCTGACTTTAATGCAATTGCCGACGACAGCAACAGCAACAGAGAGAGAGAGAGAGAGAGAAAAGTGGAGAGCGAGAGAACGAACACGTCGCCAGCGGCTGATTGAGTGACAGCAATTTCCCTTCCAATTTGCGCTCTGTGTTTTTATTAATCAGACAAAAGAGAGAAAACAATACAAAAGGGGTCTAGCTAGGCAGGCACAGGCGAGTTCAATGCATGTGGAACGTGCGAAAGAGCCCCCACTCATGCGTCGATAAGAAACGCTCTCCACAGACAGACAGAGAGCGAGAGAGAGAGCGAGAGAGTGAGAGACAGCGCAGCATTTCACTTGAATATCTTAGCTGTGTTAATTAATGGAGTAGCCTCATGCTGATCAGCCAAGTCGATGGCTGGTACATGAAATCATTTGGCCGTAAATTGTTCCGATTTGCTGGGCATTGCTGTCGTCATCATCAGCTGCCCTCATTATCGAACGCCCATCCCTTCCACCATTGTATGAATCAAACTCACTTTCAATCAAATGACAAATTGCTTTCCGCTACCTTTCTCCTGCTCAATTAGCTTCAGTCACTGAACTTGCCAGCGTCGACAACAAGATTATGCATTTTACCTTCGCCTCGTGCATCCCCCGCCACACGAACTGCAGCTCGCAGTCGCCCCACAGCCCCACAGCTGCGCCAGCAACTACGCATGATTGATTTTCGGAAACTATTTCCCATGCCCCCGTTCGCAATCTCTAGTTGCCCCATATAGGGCGAGTGAGCTGTGCAGTTTTTGCTGTTGTAGTTGTTGTTGTTTTTGTTAGTGATGTTGCTGTTGTTATTGTAAAGGCGAATGAACGCGTAACCCGCACAAACTTGACGCGCTAACAAACTCGGCTAACTTAAATCAAATCAATGGCGATTGTGCAACAGCAACTGCTGCTAAAAATGACACGCTTAATGCACTCAACACCCTGCCCCCAGCATGCGCCCATCCGACTTCTCCTGCCACAATTTCTACAGCTGTTTGTTGCTTGCCACGCATCAATGAGGTTGAAGAATGTTGAGCATTGTGCTGCTGTTGCTGCTGTTGCTGCTGCTGTCGACATGCCCAGCAACATTGAGCGAGAGTGGCTGGCAAAAGACTTATCGATTTTATGGGATTGTTGTCAGCGGGTGCACTTGAGCTGCTTACGATA
Source organism: Drosophila navojoa (assembly GCF_054131105.1). Taxonomy (NCBI): domain Eukaryota; kingdom Metazoa; phylum Arthropoda; class Insecta; order Diptera; family Drosophilidae; genus Drosophila; species Drosophila navojoa. The sequence goes on from NC_142890.1 coordinate 2,463,605, forward strand.
ACAACAACAGCAACAATAACAACCACTGCACTGTTGCCTTATCGACCAATCGAGCGAGCCAATCACGCAAACTGCTATCCGATATGCAAATGCCTGACAAATTGTTGCAAATGCCATTCGATTGAAACAGCTCGTCAAGGTTAGTCTCGCTGCTCACGCTGCTAATTTGGCCAAATTTTCGCTCAACTTTGAGCTGGCGAAAATGCAACGAGTTCGCTTAACTCACTCAAGTTGATGTCGAAAATTGAGAAAACTTTGCAGCTTCATGGGGCTGACTTGCTGCTCAGCTTAGTCATGGGAACATAATTCTTTTAGCATAATTTAATTAAAAAATAAAATTCTTATCCCCGTCTGAGTTGGGTTTGAGCCTGTATAAGCTCATATTGCTTGGATTCTAAGGCATTCTCTACCGTTTTCTGTTGCTTATTGTGAGATATTTTCTCTGTGTTTTTTCTTTCTTTCTTTCGTTCTTGGGGAGTTGGCTGCGCGCTTTGTCAATTTACCTTTCGCTCTGCAGACTTGGGCGTTGCTCCTCATCAACCTTAGCCGCGTCGTAATCGCGAGCAGCAGCAGCGCCAGTGGCTGCCGTATAAATGTCTTGGCGCTGGTCGGGCTGAAGTGAGCTCTGTCGCAGTCTCAGGTGATTCAATGGCAGCGATTTCTCTGCTGCGTTGCCCCAGGTCATTTCATTACCAAAGTCAACATTGTTGTTGCCGCTGACTTCAGCCAGCTTAAGCTGATCCAGCTCCTGCTCCTGCTCCTGCTGCTGCTGCTGCTGTTTTTGCATGCTGCTGTTAATAAAATTTTCCGGCTGGCTCATTGCCTGCCAGTTCTTACGCTCGTGCCAGGCCAGTGAAGGACGACGCAGTGGCTGCTGCACCTGCTGCTGCTCTGTAGCCACTTGCAATGCGCTCGGCTGCCAGTCATTGTTTTGCTTGTTGGCCCAGTCGTTCTGGCTGCCATAGGCATTGAACTGCCGGCTCAGACTGCCCTTTGAATTGTGCTCATATTGTTCCATTGCTGATTGATTTCTAGTCATTGCCATTTGATTTATGTCGGGGCCATGGCTCCCTCGCTGCCATATGCCTCCCTGGTAATCGCCATTGTTCGCATTACTCCCATTGAAACTGCCTATTTGTCCCATGGAACGTCTCAGCGCCTGATTGCTCTGGGACAGCCCGTAGCCCGGCTGAGTCACTTGCCGTTCATGCGGTTGCTCCTCCTGTGGCTCCCGTGGCTCCCGTTGCTCCCGTTGCCCGAGCTGCCCTCGATCCAGGCAAACACTGCTCTGGCTGCGCTGCCGAGCCGCCTTTCGCTTGGCCAGCGCCGCCGGAGTGGGCGCAAATAGATTCCGTATGTTTGCATTGCGCTCGCTGCTGCCGCCGGCATCGCTGCCCTGCTTAACCTGAATAATTGTGAATTGGATTGTTTGCAATATGGTTTTTATCGCCGTTTCTTTTTCAGCTAGAGGCGGCTTTTGTCTCTGGCCGTTTAGTAATTGGTTAATTGGACTGGCGCTACAAAAATCCGGCGCTCAGGCAAATCATGCTCAACGATTGGGGTTAGTAAAACGACCGGAGGGGGGAGCAAACGTGGCAGTAACGATAACAATTATTATAAACAGATTAACAGAGGAGCCATAAAAGACACTATGGCCGACTCAACGCAACTACAGACATAATCGGATGATTTTTCTTTTCTCTTGCTATTTTTCTAGAAGCGAACCAACGCCGGAAATGCTAGTACTTACGCTGCTCGTCAGCGATATCCTTGAAGACAGAGACATTGGGGTGGACGTAAGTAGAGAGCTGGGAATTCAGGGTGTCATCAAAGTATACGGATACAGGAAATTTTGTGTGCGCCTCAAAGTCGGCTCAATCTCTTCATCCGTAAAACACTGTCACACACAGACACAGCAACGTGGCCAGAATAAAAAAAAAAATGAACGAAAAAAAGAAGCAAAAAGACATTCAGATGGAAGAGAGAGAAAATTTGAAACGTAAGACAGATTAGCATAAGCGGATAATACCCAAACAACGAATTGGCAACAGCAACAGCAACAACAATAGCAACAACAATGGCAACAACAACAGCAACTGCAGCAAAATTCAGTAAGCCCAACATTGTATGGGAGATGGACAGCATGTGTGGAACATCTAAGTGCTGATGCCAAGCAATTCTCAAATGCATAGCAAACAAAGCAACAAGCCTGCACAGAGAGCACGGAGAGCCAAGCACGGCGAGTGGGCAAAAAGACAAAGCCACATCAATTCAAATGTGAGTGGATGCTTGAGCGCCAGCTAAAGCCCCTTTAAATACGCAATTTGAGTGGCAAGGCGTAAAATGCCAGCCAATGCCAACAGCTACAGCCAAACTATCAGCAATAACAACAGCAGTAAGAACAACAACAACAACTACTACAACTGCTGCAACATGCTCGAGTTTGACATCAGAATTAGAGAGCATCAACATTTTCCTTGTATCAGCAATAAGTTGACATGGAAATGGAAGTGTCTATAATAATGCATTGACATAGGAGCAGTAGAGCCTAAAGAAATTAAATAACTATGTAAATTATTTCTAAAATACAGCTATGCAATTACAGTCACTTTTATTAAAAGCAATTGATTGAAACTAATCTAAAGTTCTCATGTGAGAGTGTCAGCATTTCTTGAAATCGATTCACACACAAAGTTGACACAGAAATTGCGCAAAATCTAGCTCTACAAATAATTTGTAAATTATTCCATAGCATATGCAATTACTCTCACTTCAATTATAAACAATTAAAAAAAAAATATATCAACTTGAACTTGATTCTTTTCATTTGTGTGGGAAAATGCGTCAATGGCTGCATATCGATCCGAATAGTTCCCAGGCAAGCGTCTGTTTGCTGATATACAAGTACTTTCGATATTTTGTGGCTTCACTATCAACAAAATAATCAAATACACACACAAACACACGCACCACACACTCACCCGCACGCAACAAGACATTAAGATAAAATTGAAACCGGGACGAGCTGTGCTATCGGAGGCAACTTTACAGCTGTTTGCGTTGGGCTGCAGCGTTGCAACCTAACCAAAATGGAAGCCAGAAAAGGCTGAAATGCATGTCAAGTGAAATTACTTGTTTGCAGTGCCAACAGATTGGCAAATGGGAAGTCGGCAGCTGCTGCTTAGATTCGGCCAACACCCACACACACACACACACAGATGCACTCCTGTCTTAGCTCTGTGATATATGCAGACGACACTTCGATCTGTTAGGGCAGGCGACTAGCAGCTATAAATTGAGATGAATGTAGCTCGGCCAGGATGAGAACCTGCGGCCATATGCACAATGTGATTCTTTCGTGTGTCGCCTCGAGTGCATTTGCCTGCTCGCTGTCTATCTGGAGCTGCATGATGAATGCTCGTCGAATGGGGGTGGCTTTTGGGGTGGGCGTCGCCATTGCAAGTGTGCGATGTCTATAAATATTTTATTGTATTTTTGCATTTTTTTTTCTTGTTTTTTTATTGAACGTTGCCATGAAAAGCAGCAAGTGGGGTTGCGACAGCGGACGGCCATTAAAATGCAACACGCATGCAACGCGCTGCAATTGCATTGCATAATTTAAGGCGCTCGCACACGCAGTCAACTGAAACAATCAGCAGCAAACCGCTGCTGCCAACGTCATTTCCAGCGTCGCATCGCGTCGCGTCGCGTCGTCTCGCATCGCCTCCCTGCTGATGTCGCCCATAAAATATTCATTTAAAATGCAACATGCAACACTTTGCATCACGCACCCAGCACACCCACACTCATACACATATGTGTGTGTGTGTGTGTGTGTGTGTGTGTCAGCCCTGCAAATATTTTATACCGTTGACAGCCCCAACCGGACAACTGGACCTGCCATCGCATGGCGCGCGCTGTTAGCATTTTGACGCTCCAAAAAATTCTAATCCGTGGTGCGCGAATACACGTGTCATATTCGGCCAGGGTTTGGCACATTCAATAGTTTGCAATTGATAACGGGCGCAACAAAACAAGGCAAACAAAGGCCAACAAACGAGCACTTACCAAACAAACTCCAACAGCTAACAGCTGAGTGGGGGCTGGCGGTTGGTGGGGGCTGGTGGCTGACCCTTCGTATGCAAATAGGCTGAATTATCAACTGTAAATGAAATGAGAAATGTTTTTCATTAGCATTGCAATGCATATTGCCATAATAATATCTTATATTATTTCATTTAAGGCTTGCGTTCATTTAATTAATGAGCATTTTAGACTCATTCACAAATAATAATGCATTGTTCGACTGGACTATATAACCATATAACCATAATCACAAGCCATCGCATCAGACTCAGCTCAGATTATATCGTTTTAATTATACTACAATATATATATTTACATAAGTAATATTTACACACTGAAAATAGTTTATCATTCAGATTATTGTTAATTCAAGAGTCTTGTAATTAGAATTGAATACACAATTGATTTATTGACACGAGCTTCAATGCAAATGATGTCCGATTTGTCTACAAGACCACACTGACTTGGCAACTTCAAACCAATACAAATGTCGGCTCATTTACGTTCAAATCCAATTTAATTAGCAGCTCATTGCATTGCTGTGCAGCCGTTGGGGTAGCGCTGCTGCACCTACGCATAATGCACAAAGGCTGTTCCGATCAGACATGCATGCATTAATGGTCTGGGCTGGGCCATGCTGATGCGCTGATTACGGGCCGCACATGAACATGGACTCTTAAAAACAATATCACGTAAGATAGCCGAACTACAGCGGCGATGAGACAATGCAGTTTTACAGGAAACGGCAACCCATGCAGCTCTTCGGGCCATTTGCAGTAAGTACAATTATCGAATTCACTCAAACGTGGCTATATTGTCGTCATCGCTCATCGTTCGTCGAGCCTCTGTCTGTCTTTATGACCAAACTGCTGGTTTGGTGGCCAACTGGTCGATGGCTGCGCCTAATTGTGCTGCGGTAATAGATGGATAGATCGAGAGCCTCCCAAGCACACGAAGCTCACGACTCGCTCGACGCGATCATGCGCCTCAGATTATGAGCCCAGCCAGCGACTTCAGCTCGAACTCTGCACGTTTTTTTTTCCTACTGCCTTTTTTTGCACAAAAAGCGAAAACGAAAAGGGAAATTTCTTGCTGGCTCACGTAATTGAATTGCAGGCAGCTAAATTGGCATTTATTATAATAAAAGCAAATATGCAATTTCGCTTTTCTAAAAAAGCAGCAAAAAATGCTTGAAAGAGGAAGCAACAACTGCAAAAAAAACCTGCTGTTTAGCTGGGAGCATGAGATGACAGGCTTGGCAAAGGAAAGTCAAGTGAAGCGATTTGTTATAGGGGGCAAACAAAAATAGGTGATAATAGGATAGACATTTTCACGTAGCATTTTAATTGTAATTAATTAATGCGTAACTCTTACTGACCGTTAATAGGCTTATCGAAAAGTGAAATGCAAAGCAGATAATAGAAATCTGCCCGTCAGCCATATGCTCTGCCATTAATCCCCTTAATTAGCCCTTTGATATGCGCATGCCGATTACAATAATGAAATTCTTACAATAGAATATTGTATGAAATGCATTGGAATTCACAGTCCAGTTGACACGAGCCCCACCTAAAGATATATAAATATGTATATGTATTTAATTTGCATTAACAATTCAGCCACGCCAAATCAATTTTCAACAATTTTTCAATTGCGGTAATAAATCACATAAATATTTCAAATGACAAAACAGTGAAATAATTAAAATATGAAAATAAATCGGGAGCCTCAAATACAAATTAAATCAGAGCAAATCCAGAATGATGCATAATGAATTGAAATTATGCATAAATACGCATTAGCGAAACGTATTCACGCAATGCAAATTTAAATTTATAATTGGGTCAACTGAAATCCATGCCAGAGGATTTACAGCTTTAACTAAACTCAATTTAAACAAATATTTAAGCAGCTCGCTTAGCTAACGAACGGAGGCAGCGCCTCATGCTAGTCTATAAATAATATGGGAATAGTAGATAGGAGATATACATATATGACAGCTCGACTTGTCAAAAGTATTTGGTTGGCCATTCCGTAATCACCTGTGTGGCGCAATTATTGAAGCCCATTAAGCCAAATAATTGCGAATAAATCAGGCTGCGCTTTGACAAACAGACAAATCTGTTTATGCCCGACCCAGAGCGGCTTTACCGTTGGTCTCCATTGATGGTAATCGTTTCGCTCTTCTAGCAATTATAAACGAATTAAATATAATTATATTTACATTTATAGCACCATTTAAATGAGCTGGCGTACTTCAATATTAAATTGCCTTAGGCCACTGACATCTTTGCCAATATTTTCATTTAGCATTTTAGTATTTGCTGCTTAATGAGTTTCCCCGTTGCGCCAGGCAATTTCCGCATTTCATTACGATTGTAATTATTGTATTGGAAGCAGCGCTCAGAGCTGGGCTCTGACTTTAGCATTGAACTTGAAAATGTGGCAAATTGTTAATTGGCGCATCGAGGCGGCTATTTGCCACGCCTACAGTTAGCACTGTTGTTGTCAACAAACTGCATTACATAGGTGGTAATTGCCGTGGCTGTGGCAATTGTTGTTGTTGTTGTTTGAGAATTTAAAAAAATCCATTAACTCATAATTTTCTGCTATGCTGCACTCGCCGCCATCGCCAGCTCTCGGCAATGCAAACAGCTGAACGTTCAGTTAGTTAAGCCAAAAGGCAAAATTGTGCGCAATTTAACGGCAGAGCGCGCTTTTCCACACCAACAAAAGCGATGTGCACGTATCCGTGAAATATTGTGAAAATAGCAACCAGTACAGTACATACAGTCATCACACACAGACACACATACACACTCGCACACACACACTCGCACACTCATAGTCGAACTTGCTGTTAAGTGCAGCAAGAAATCTACCAAAATGTTGAGGGAGTTCGCTTCGAAAAAATTCACACGACACGATGAGGCGACGTTGGCGTTGTTGATTATGGGAACCACTCAAAACGAGTTGGATTGTTTTTGTCGATTGCTGTAGCTTTTGTTGTTGTTCCTGCTGTTGCTGATGTTGCAGCTGTTGGCGTAATTTGACTGTTGCATGCGAGTTGCATTGTGTGGACTATTCGTTTGCATATGGTAAGCTAAGCGCATAAGTGCAGGCATATGTTATGTGGCTCCATGCACCTTTATCCTGTGCAGTCGCAATAAGAATGACTCAGCGTATACCCTACAAATTGTGTGTCTCTAATGAACGAATACTCTGAATGCTTACTAATAACTCAAGAGTCTAGATTCTCGCTGGTTAAGTAGAGGCATAGATAGATTGGCTCGTCTTCGCTTGTAGCTAGTAGAAGACTTAGAAATATCTTAATATTTTTCACATTCAACAGTCTCTACTACTCCTTAGTAATTCTGACAGTCCTTTTACAGGGTATCTTACACTCCCACTCTCCTCACTTTGTCTAGTTAATCGCTCTGCACACAAGCAAATTGAATTTGTTAGCCGTGCATTTTGTCTTGTGTTGTTTGGTTACTGCATTTTTGTTTTTTCCAACTGTAAATTGATAAATTATAAGCAATTATATTTAATTTGATTTGCAGACAAAGTCACACGAAAGCCGCTGCGCATTTTGTCAGACAATTTCATTAGCAACAATTGCCGCTAGTTAACGGACTGCACCTTCCTGACCCGAGCCCCCTCCCACCAAGCAATTTGATTAAAAGTTCTCTGCAATTGCGTGAAATGTTTTGTATACACAGAGCTTACATCATTATCAAATGGACAGACGAATCACAACTTCAAGTCGGTTGCATGTGTCGTAAGAGCAAGAAAAACGTTTTTATTATTATTATTATTTTTTTTTTGGGTATACGCAGCGCTGCTAACGGACGTAGAGCGGGAGACCGGAAACTAGCGGAAATCATTAGACCCTGACTTGAAGCGCTTTGGCTTTTACTACTGTTGCCCTAAGAAGTTTGCTTGACAGTGGAATCAAGTGACACAGTTCTCAACAAATAATGTCAACTGGCTATTACTCAATAGGGAAAAGTCTGTACGGAAAAAGCTCTAGTGTAGCTGAACTATGAGATACCCAGGACTAGTTCCAGTTGCGATTTAAGCGTTTATTAATATTGAAAAGAAATAAACTTTTGTGATAAATGAAGGATTTTAAAGATTTTTTTGTTCTTATATCTATATAGTTTACTGAATTTTCATTAGGTTATTGCATCGTCGCCAAACCATTATACGTTTCCTACCCCTTTTCAGTCGATTTAGGGTATATATATTCAAAAGTCTGCTGATTTTGTCATTGAAATATTTTTTGATTGGAAAATATGCTCTCCGACCCACTGTACACTTCAGTTGTCGTTCTCCTCGGCCTTTGTTCTGTTCAGATATATTTTTGCTTGCCCCACACACACAAACACACACACACACACGCAAAGATGTGCCCCAAGAGGCATTATTGTTATTGCTGTCAGTTGTTGTTGTTATTATTGTTGCTGTTAGTTCAGTTGTTAGTAGTTAGCAGCTTATGCTCGCAACTACTCAAATATCCGGAATCATTATTATAAAAATCTAGCAGGCAACGGATGCACTGGGCCAGGAAGTAATTAAAGCACTGCACATAATTGGTAAGTTACAAGCGAAGCACATCAAACTCCTTGATGGCCCAGAGAACGAGCGCAAAGTTGTTGTTATAAGCAAACAAACAGCAGAGGGAAAAGTACATATAAATCAAATAAATAAGGAAAACTTGTCAGAAACAGGTAGCATTAATTAAATTAAGTAAGTGCGAACAGCAGGGCATCTTTTTACGTTTGGGTAACGAGTAAAAAATGAAGCCTATATCCTAGACACCGACCTTAAAAATAGACCCTAATAAAATCAACTGAGGTGACAGCACGGCGTATACGCGACGTGCCAATGAGCTGCCCGGTTGCCGGTTCCCAGTTGCCAACTGGCGTCAGTAAAAAATAAAAACCAGATAAAAATCAAATTAACAAGCGATGCGAGCGCACACCAAAAAAAACTGAAATGTTGCACAAGTAAATAAAGCTGCCCCAGTTAAGCGCGCAAACTGATAAAGCAAAAAAAAAAGAGCTCGGTTCTCTGACGCTGCATCACAGGACACATCTGACTGCGACTGGGCTAGCAGGCTGGCTGCTAGACGTTTCTAGTTTGTCGTATGGACAGAACCAATTTATATTTATGTATATGCAAACATTTGTTGTTACTGCCGCTGCTGCTGCTGCTGCTGCTGATTGCGAGCAAAATGAATTCAGCTGCTGAGAAATGACAGCGGACTAGGGCACAGCCTGAATGAGCCGGCTCTGCGTGTGTGTGTGTGTGTGTGTGTGCGTGTGGCAATATAAAGGTCCAATTTCACAATGACCGAAAGGACATTTATAAAGGTAAAATTTAATGACGTTGACCGTTGTGAAAATATAAGGTCCGCTGATAAAAAATCAGGTAAATTAAATGAACAAGCCAGCAGAACAAGACAAGGCCGAGCCTGGACAAACGTGTCCGTAATCTGTTTAAAAGCGGTGCCTTGCCCGTGCCTGGCCCGGCCCTGCCTCCGCCCCGAAGCACGCGGCAGACATCAAAATTAACGGCAGCGAATTTAAAATGTAATTGACAAGCCAACTGACGGCAGCTGTGGAGCCAGTTATTAAAGCATACAGTGCGTATACGCAACGCACAAATATACAGCATTAAATGAAAATAAAGCCGCACAGCCAAGCGTCAACGAGCATGGGATTCCCGCCCCTACCCCCCTTCCCATACTGGGCCGAATTGGACACATTCGCTCTTTCGTCCTGTCGCTTTTCGCTCAGCGTAATTGCTCTCCATGGAGGGCTTAACACGAGAGAGAGAGCGAGTTGTGTCACTGTGTGTGTGCGTGGGCTTGCATGTGCTGTTGTCAATGGTTTATTTGCGTTTATCGCGAACATTTCTTTCGAGGGGCTTTCGTCCTGTTAATATGCCAATTTACATATACATTATTTTAACTGCACAAGCGACCGAATGAATCCCTCGAATTATTTGTCATTTTCAGCATGATGAGCGCCGACTCAGCCATTCCGCACGCTTATCACTTAATTGCATTGCACTTAAGCGCCGAACAGAGCTAAATTTAAATGCCAGCTGGGGTCGAGAAGGCTCTAAGCCAAAGACTTGCAGCCATAACAATTAGCAGCAATTGCTACCACTGCGACTGCGGCTTCCACTGCTAGCAGCACTCGGGCGCTGCAAGCAGTTTCACTTTTTCAAGTAGCGACGACATCTAATGTCAGCAACAGCCAGCGAACAAGAGCTGACTGGTGGCATCATTGCAAAGGTAAACATTAAACGTAACTCTCATCACGGCGGAGCATGAGCATGAGCACGAGCATGAGTGAGCCGGAAGCACAGCAATGCATATGTACGTATGCGAAGATTTCACTTTCTAGCTCTGCGGCAACAACAGCGAGTGTTGTCACAACAATGCGTTGGCGACTCGCTGTGGGGCAAAGGGGCAAACAACAACAGCAACAACAAAAACCAGCTGCAACGCTTGACTAAGTCTCTGAAGTCTCTGAAGTCTCTGAAGTCTCATGTGAGTCGCAGAGGCTGCCGCAGTTTACAGCTGCTCGTATGCCAACAAGATTGTGCAAGAGTTTTGGCCAACAATGTTGCCGGCAAAAAGATGAGCCACCTCAATGCGCACATCTCCAATTGTGAAAGAAAGAGAATTCTCATACAATTCAATTTGATTACATTACGCATGTTAGCATCATTAGTGAAGTTTGCTTGATTGAATTACATTCAATGGAATAGCAATTAATGTGATGAGCATGTTGCCATTAGTCACAAGTTCTCTTGATTCACAAAGAGCGAGGGGAGATGAGCTGCTATGTACACCCATATCCTACATCAGCAATAACATAGTGGCTGTACAGTACAGTAGTCGCAACACCTAACCTGACAGAGGGCAACAAATAAACAAACAGAACAACTGCCATCAATTGCATCTGCTGTCGCATGAACGCTCGACTGCGGCAAGGCAAGCAGCTAGAATGTGGAGTGGAGACCACAGCTGCCCTCTGCCGTTCCCTTGGGCATGTGGGTAATAAATAGCTGCAGCAAGTTTCCTTCTGATGCAATTCAAGTGCATTGCTTCTCACTGCATGACTGACCGAATGCTTGGTTGACTGAATGAATGCGTGTGCACTAGATGACTGAGTGAGTGGCCAGTTGAGTGTGTGTGTGTGTGTGTGGGTGTGCGGGTGGGTGTGTGCCTGTTGTCTGCCAGCCGCAGCTAGGGCAACCATAAAAAACAACCCAACGCAATCCCAACTGCAATCTCAAACAGTCTTCGGGCTGACAGCCGCCGAATGCAAATCACATACATAGCTGATTTTTTTTTTTTGCACGTTGCTCTGAATTACAATCCAGACTTTTACTTTGCCAGGGCCCAAGGCCAACTCGATGATATTGATTTGCTGTCATTATTGTTAGTTTTTGTGGCACGAGACAGGCAGTGCGCTGCGCTGCTGCGGCGCTGCTGCGGCGCCTTAAGGCAGACAACACAAAAACTTTCAGCGAGTGCGGCGCGTGTGAAAATATCCAACACCGAGTGTGCGACTCCTGCGGGCATCCCTTGGCAGCCACAAAATTTGAATTTACGCGATTTACTCGAAACGCTAAATTGAAATTGCTATTTGTTGAGCCAAGGCATCTGGCCGAGCATAGCGCATAAAAAGCTCGCGGTCTCCAATGCGCCCCTAGGCGAATGTCTGAAGAGACACTGCTCTAATTTAAGGCCCAATATACATAGATATAGTTCAAAGCACTTTCAATTTTGTTGCTGTTGTTGTTGTTGTTGCTCAGCGACAGTAATTGACTTTGACCAATGAGATTTGCATGCTGATGGCATTTTCAGCAGCTGAGTTTTAATTGTGTCCCACGAATTCGGAGCAGCCGCACAAGCTGTCCCTTAGACGCGTCCCAAGTCATCTAGTCGCTCTCCTCTGCCCGCTATCCGCTGCTCGGTGCCCGCTGCCCGTTGCCTGGCAAACGAATTCAATTGTCAGGTCATCTGTCAATTTGTTTGTTTGGCTGGCTGCAGCTGGACAGCCGTCAAGGGAGGACGGTGGGCCAGGCAGGTGCACGGCAAACATGCCAAAACACAAAATGCTTTTAATGTGACGCGAAACTGCAACAAAATTGCAGTCGCCTCAGACAACGTGCAACGAATGACGGCCAACGGGAGAGACAGGCAACAAGGGCGGCAGTAGCCCAACTGACGTCTGTCAGTCGGACGGAGTGAATGATACTCGCTGGCTCAAGTCGCGGATAAGTTCAAAAGTTCGCTGGCGCTTGTGTAAACAAATTATTTGTATATGTTGCTTTCCTGTCAGGTAATTGGCCACGCGAGCTAGCCAGCCAAAAGTCAAGCTATTTGACAGCCAAAACGTCAACAATACCCTGTAAAGTCATTCGGCAAGCTGCACACGAATGGGATGGACTTTGGGCGGAAGTCAATTTGACAATGATTATGCTTTTCAGAAAACTTTGATTATAAATTAAGTAGAATATCCTGTGATATTTTTAGATAACTTTGCTCGATTATAGATCAAGCAGAATATCCTGTGATTACCTCTATATTAAAACAGCTTTTATGAAGTGTAAAGGAAATTTTACTTATTTAGGTAACATGAAATGGACATGCCTGCATCAACAATAATTATTTAATATACACAAGTTGAAGGAGAGAAGATATAATAGATTACGATCATACTTCGGTGTTCAGTTTGAAATAGTTTAAGATTTCATGAATCAATATTCAAAGAATCTCACTTAGTCATTGAAAAATAAAATTATTTGAGAGATAAAAACATCAACAAGTCATTTAATATACCCAAAATCAAGGTTTATCATAATATGAGAATACATCAGCCCTAAACTCTTGGCTAGGTCAAGTTGTCCTGAAAGCACTATGAATCTATATTAAAGGGATCTAACTTCATATAATGAAATCCACTTTCTATGCCTAGTAAGCGAAAAATATAGACAGACAATAGACAATAGACAGAAACAGCAGAAAATCATTTAATATGCACAATTGTAAGACCTATCAGGAAATGTGACCATTCCTGCTGCAAGGAAATTTCGACTTGGCATTTGTATAAATGAACTGAGCTTGTCATAGGTCAAGAGTCCATGAGTACCTTAACCATTAATTTGATAGCCATTCGGATTAGTTTAGGGCGAATCAACTTTCCATGCTGCAAACAAGTTTTCCTTCGCTTGTTTGCTGTTCACCATTTGCACTGGGCCGGGCAAGTCTCCTGCTGCAGTCGCCTGCAGAGCCTAATTAGGCCGAATGCGAGCTGGGACTGTTGCCAGTCTGGCATAATTAGTTTACAATACAAATCTATGGGCGGTCGGATTGACAACTGCCAACAGGGCGCCAGCTACAGCCTACGGAGTCGCACAGGGCGCACAGGCGAGAGCGGCAATCGGGCAATCGGCATTTACGCGCTGCCATCAATCAAATTAACTGTTATTGATGATGCACCTTTTATTACAATGGCCCCATCACATTGTTTGAATGGCTCCTTTTCAATTACACAAACAGCCGCGCTTTGTGTAGCAGTCGGGCATTAGGTGTACGTACGCATTGTTGCCTAAGCGGCCATTACGGGCAGCGTAACGATGGATCGCATGGACCTACTGCGGCGTAGCCCTTTGGGTCTGGCATTTATTTTGGCGTGACCGCAGCTTGAACGCTCCTCTGAAGCGCCTATAAATCATGGCTAGCCGAAAATTAAAACGTTACGCTACTTGAAATGAATTGAATAACAATTGGGGCACTTGATAATGTTGAAGCCACATCAATCAGGCATTACATATGCGGTCTATATGCTGCAGGCAGTCCTTAACCAAAGCGGATTGCACACTTTTAAGCTACACCCAAACTATAAGCATTTGTATTTACACATGGAATGCCATTCCGCTTGCAGGACTTTAGTCATTTGCAGACGCTGAAGAATTTATGATATTCATGCATTTGCACAATGGGACTTATGGCTGGCTTATGGAGCGCGGCCGGGCTGGCGCATTGTCAAACATTTGGCTCATTAAAATGATTGAATAAAGCGGCGCATGTCCCTTTTTGCCGTGCCAGCTAAAGGGATAAGGGATATGAGCGGATTAAAGCCCATTTACGGCCAACGGAGAGCGTACAAAGCCCACAGTCCGATTAAAGCCTTACGTAGAATTTGGAATTGCGGGCGGAATTGAGTTGGGCCGGGCCCTGTAAAGGGCATATTGAATGCGTGACTAAGTTAGTTAGACGATGGGCGAGGCGTGGCCAGGTGGGCGGCGCTCTGTGTGGGCGGGTCGTAACATTTTCCAATCAATTGAATTTCAATTTGCATAATTTTTGGAATGTCAAAGTAATGTGCATATATGAAATTCAATTATTTTCCATTGAATTGAGCTGGAGACATTGAGAGTGGACTACAATGGCAGCGGACAAAGGAAACCCAATCCAGGCAGTTTTCGGGCGAGCAGCCAGCTATACAGACCAGCCCGTACCGTTCTCTCTCTCTCTCTCTCTCTCTCTTTCTCTCTCTCTCTCTCTCTCTCTCTCGTGCCCTTTGGAAAATATTTGCATACGCACACAAATATACGGAGCGGACAAACATTTTTGCACATTTGCATGACGGTAGTTTGTGAGCCAGACGACCGTTTCAGGGCATCGGGTGACCCCAAACTAACCCAAAACTCAAAAACGTACAAAATGGCAACTCGAACGGGAATGTTAAAGCATGGAAAGCAATAAAAGGAATGACATTTTTCATTGGGTCACTTCGTTTTGTCCACAAAAAACTAGCAATAGATATAAGTAAAAAAAAGTAAGAAAACTCTAGTCGAGACTGCTCGACTAGGAGATACCCTGAACCGTCCAATCTGATATTCTACTCACTCTACACTTCTTTTAGGCACACATACATAAACACGCACGTAGTAGAACTCGATCTGCCAACTGCGCAGTGAGCAGCGACTGCGCTTGGGCTGCGCTGCAGTGTGGGCAATATTAAACGAATATATTTGTTAAATAATTTAATTTCTAGACGTACGATCTTAATGAAACTTTCAGAACGTAAACATAATATTTAAATGTGTGTACATTACAAAGCACAAGTCTCTAGTACTTGAAATACGCCTTTTACAAAAGTGAGGGAGAGGGGGCGAATTTAGGGGTGGGGGTAAATTTTAACAAAAACCGAAATTATATAAAATACACATAAGTCTACATTTAAAATTTAGAAGCTCTAGCTCCAAAGGTGTAGAAAATATAAATAAATAACCAGCATTCGATAAGGTTTTTAAGCGATAATAAAATATCGGAGGCAGTTATCGATTATTAGTGATAAACTTGATATGCGTGTAATATACACGGACCTAGAAAAAAAAAAGTTTCAAGTCTCTAGCTCTTATATCTTCTGAGATCGACGCGTTCATACATACGGATGGACGGACGGACGGACGGACGGGCGGACAGACAGACGGACAGGGCCAAATCGACTCAGCTTGTCGCCCTGATCAAGAATATATATACTTTGTGGGGTCTGCCACGCCTCCTTCTGCCTGTTACATACTTTTAACAAAACCATTATACCCTGATTTCTCATTTTTAATGGGTTCAGGGTATAACAAACAGCTTGACATTTAAATACCCTTGAAGGCACAAACTGAGTTTGGCATACGAAGAGCTCTCGTTTGAATTATTAACAATTCGAGTGCTACAGCAAAATTAATTATCAATTTATGTGACGCGTAAATAAATACGTAATATTATCTGGGGCAGATATATAAATACATCTAAAGTTATATACTCCCTAGCTGATGCAATCTGTGTTCTCTTTTAGCTCCTCTCACAGGCACAGCGATTAAAAGAAAAGGGTAAACTGTATTTACTATTGCCTTTTTCCCATTTTCATTTTCATTTTTGCTTTCGTTTTATTTGTTTTTCTTGTTTTTCGGCTTGGCTATCATTTCTTTGACCAAAAGAAATGTACAAAACACGCAAAGCTGTCCGCAGGCAGCGCCGTTGTCCTTGCGTCCTGCGGGCCAACCCATTTAAAAATAATTTTCTCTCGTCTGCTGCGAAGAAGTAAAAAAGGGCAAGTCCCAGGCTTTACTTTCGGTTTTTGTGGGCGCGCGCGCGCGACTCGTAAAAATTTAATTAAAAAATTATTTCGCTTGCAGTAAAAATCAACACTTCGCAATCCTTGAACGGCGACAGCCGGCAGCCAAATAATGATTAGGCTTGACTGCCAAGCGGACGGAGCGACGGGCAGCTGAAAGTGAAAAAGCTTTTCCAGCTGCCACGCCCATTAGCTGTGGCCAAATGTGCGAATAATGTGCATGGACAATGGACAATGGCCAGCGGACAATGGCCAACAGACAACAGCCAAGAGACAACAGACAACAGACAGCGGGCATTTACGGGCTGTTATGCGCTCCTTGGCCAGGGCGAGCGCTTATGTGTCAAGCGAACAAAATTATGATGACGACTTTTATTGGGTTAGCAGCCATTGTCTGTCAAGAGGCCTGCGCCCGCCCGGCTGCCGTCTTGAGCGAGTCAATAAAAAATCAGTAAATCCCTGTCGACATGGGCTCAAGGATTATTATTGCTACTTTATGACGGTCCAAACTCAAACGGATAAATACCCAAGCTGTGGCGGCGCCGTTAAGCAAGTCACTTGACAAGTGACTTGTCATTTCCATCGATAGTGCTCGAGACTTCTTCAATTGGCCACGGCCTGAAATGGCAAGACCTAAGCATATAAGCCATAATAAACAGCTTGAGAAGAGAACTGATAAAAGCCCAGATTCGAATCGGGCGTTGGCTTCATTTGCACTGCAGTTAAGCAGCGGCAGACATCCGGCGAAACCGAAACTGAAATAAAATTAACATGCTCTAATGAAGTCCAAGCTTAAGCCAAAGAAATGCAGCCAAATTCTCACGCTAATTATGCGCTGGCAAAGGAACAAGTCGCGCTGTCAATCCTAATGCTAATGAAGAGGCGGTTGCGGCCTCCAGCTGTGACTCTTGGTTCAATTATAGCAACGCTTCAATGCCGGCCCCCCATCAAATTAGCATATTTCGCTGCTTTTTTTCTTACTTTTGTGTGTGGCAAACACTTCTTGTAGCTTTTCATGTTTTGAAAAATTCGACATGCTAAATACGTTGACACCTTTCTGGGAGATGCAGAGGGGGGCATTAAATAGCCGAAACCAGAACCAGAGAAACACTCGCTGCTAATTGCGAGCGGGCGGCTCAACAACGGCTTAATTACACTGTTTGTTGCTGTTGTAAATTCAGCTGACCTTTTGCTGTGGCCTGACCGTTTGAGCTCATTTGCATAATTGTATAGAATTAATTTATTTAAATTATGCTCCCTTTTCTCTCTTCTTTTGACAATTTGCACGTAGAATTTGCATTCGCAATTTCCAGCTGCAAAACATACATCATTACCAAATACCAATCTAATCTCAGCTGCACAAAAACAGGCGAAACTTTTGCCAACATTACAGCAAATGTTAGTTAGTAACAACTGAAACAAATAAATAAAAAAAAAAAGAAATCAGCTAAAAGCAAAGTTTCGAGTGCGATATTTGCGCATCAAATTAGTTTTCTCGCACACGTTTTCAATTTTTGGGCGCTGCAAAAGTTTTGTTAACAACAAGTTGCTCAGATACAGAGACAGCGACAGTGAGAGAGATAGACAGAGAGAGAGAGAAAGAAAATATAGGTCAAAAGTCAGGTACGCCTTGAAATGGGTCAACAAGTTTACAAGCAACAAATTTAAGCAATTTATAAATTGATTAGATAAGATCAATTATGAGTATCTAATTTCTTTAGCCATCAATAATCAAATCAGCTTAAGGCACACGTAAAGGCTTTAAGACAAAAGCAAACACTAAATTGCAAGCAAATATGGGGTAAATCAAGTTTTGAGGAAACATTTGCAATCACACAAAAAGCAGTTGGCTTCACTGGGCTGGGCCCACGTTGCGTATGTGTAATATTGTTATGACAGCTCAAAAATATTCACACATATTTACCAACACGCCTATTTACTTAGGCAGCTGCCGCTGTTGCTGCTTTTAGCTATTAGCCGTTAGTGGCTGATAATGCGATTTACCTCTGTTTGCTATTGATTTCTATTAACTTGCACTTTCCATGCGGCCATTTGTACGGCTAATTGCATTTAAATAAAATGAAAATTCGCTTTATGGCCCACTGTGAAAGTTGGCTAATTGTTGTTTTAATTGGTATATCCGATTAACGGTTGCAAATTGTGTTGACATTAACAGATAACGCGTGCATGCATATATGTATTTAATTCGGCTATATGGCTATGGGCGTGTTGCTTCGCATATGTAAAATATACGATATATGCGATCTTGTGGAAAGATGGAAGTAGCTAATATGGTATCTGTAAATAATACACAGTTATGGTATAGTATCATATTTATTCGAATAGAATATCTGATCGATATATCAGTTCATGTATAGTATTGGGTAATATTGGTTGAGTGAAATGTTAGTTAGCACTGATATCGAGTGTGGTCCTGACGAAAAATCGGAGAGTTGATTAGCAAGAGGAAGAAGGGCAACAGTGCAAGAACGCGCTGCACACCACAAAATTATCTAATCTGCAGAAATATCCGATATATAATTCATATTTTGGTTACCTTTTCTTCTGGACTATGATCACACTTTGCAAAAACTTGATCAAGTAAGCTCATCTAGGAGAAAAGTTATTTAAGAACTAAATCCGAATGCTCCAGCTTAAAAGGCGTCGCTGAGTTAACTGCGCAATAAGCAGAGCGCGTGCTCAGTGTGTGTCTGTGTGTGTGTGTTCGTGTGTGTATTGTCATGTATATGTGTAAAAGCAACGCAGAATGATTAGAATATCACCTATTCTCAGAATTCAGGCTATCTGCCAGACAGGCAGTCCCGACTAGGGCACTCTTAGTCGCTGCCAATGCATGCCCTTTGGCAAATATTTGTGCAGCACAAACAGCTGATATGACAAATCTATGTATTTAACAATCGTTTAATATGTTTAACATTTTGATTAGCTTAAGTCAATGACTATTTGCACAGCTTGGAAATACACATATATTTCCATCAATTCTTATCAAATTTCCACGTATTTTTGCGAACCGTGGAGGGCGCCTCTGCACACAGGCAAATATTAAACAATCTCATTTGCTATTTACCTAACATACAAGACACTTGAACAAATGCTCTTAATTCCATTGTCCATGCGCAATTTTTTATCTGCTCCCGGCCCTGACATGCTAATGCCTGCGCTGATACACTGCGAGCGAGGGCCTTGCGATTACAAGCGACCCGGCTCCAGAGCCGACAAATAAATAGCAAAATAAATATATTTCCCAGCTACAATAGATGATAAACAGAACGTGCTTTTGAGGCAAGCGCTCAAATCATGAGCAGCACATGACCAACAGCGCAATGCAATTCTATATTCATATGTAATTATCGTTTGAATCTGCTGCTTGTTAGTGTTTGAGTGTGAATGAAACGGACAAACAGGCACATGGAGTACACGTTTCTCAGATAACTCTTGGCAATCGAGAGACATTTGCAAGATCAAATTCGGCTGCTGGCGAGATAAAGGCGAAACAACTGTGGGAACTGCCCGAGCTGCGACTTTAGCTGATAGCGGGCGACAAAGCCAGTTGACGTCAAATCTCTCTGCCTCGCTCTCTCGCCCTCTCTCTCCACTCTCCTCTCACTCTTTGATAAGTAGTCGTAAGTAAGTGTTGCAAAATAAACGTATTCACAGCATTGTTCGGCCGGCTTTTACTCACCCACTTCACTCCGCCGCACGGCGATTGTCTGCAACGAGAACAAAAAGACAAAAACTTGATTAATATGCAAATGCCTGGCAATTTGATTAACTGCTCAACCCAGTTTTTCTTCAAAGCCCGCACGCTTCCGCCAACAAAAGCCAGCAAAATGCTGCGAAAACCACAAAGCCGAGCTCACTTGCACTTGACGTTGCTTATACAATCAGTCAGCGTGAGTCAGAGCGACGACGGACGAAGGTCGGGACGGACTTAAAGCCGAGCACAGCGAGTGTCGCTTCAAGAGTGCAAAACTATTTAGACCAAAAAGCTGTCAAGAAGTCGCAGCAGATATTCAAGTCAAGATCGTACTCGCACTCTTTTTTTTTTTTTTTGCTTTTGTTGTTTAGCCAGTTTGACAAATGTCACAATTGACTTAATGGCCATTGCTTAACCAAAAAGGCGAATGGGCAAATGTTTAAAGTGCAATCCATAAGCGGGCTTCATGGCTTGTAACGTGCACCTAGCTAATTAAGACGGCTGAATTGTGAGTTGTGGGTCAGCCTTTTGAACTACTCACACAACCACAAATGAGTGCATACACACACACACACACACACACACACACACACAAGCGCGTTTGAGTACACAATCACTGAAGGCACTTTATGCTAAGCAGCTTAGGTTGTTAATTGAATTAGTTTGCAAGTGAGGCAAGGCATTCGCCTTTGGTCCAACGTATTGCTAACTGGCGCATAAAATGCACTCATTCCCATACACACACACACACACACACACACACACACACACACACACAGCTGCACATGCACCCACAAGTACAATTACACTTGCACTTGATACACAATTAGATTCTTTGTTGCTGCAGAGCTGCGGCTGGCCGCAAAGCCAAGCAACAATTTTTCTATTCGCTCTGCGGCTGCGACGCTCTTAAGCTGCTGTTGCAATTCATTCTGGCTCAGTTTTTAATGAACATTTAATTGTTTGCATCTGGGAAGACTCAGAGTCAGCTCGACTTGCAGATGTTTACATAATTGAACTATCGTTGGGCTTTAAGTAAATTGTTTAATTAAGTCATTAAAATGCCATAAAAATAATTAGCACGCCTAGACGGAAGCTTGTGGCTGCCCCAGCAGCCTCGACTAGCCCAAGAGAGTTCAAATGGCTTTTGACATGCGACTCTTGCAGTTAATGAGCTCAACTATGTATCTTGGGGTGGTCGCTCGGCTCAAGAGCAAGAGCAACAGCACAGGGCAGACCAAGGTTAGAGGCGGTTGAGTAACGCTCGGACAAATTCGTGAGAGCCATTTCATATTTTATATAAAATGCGGACTAAAACCAAATTAGTTGATTAAATACACATAAGCTTTAAGCATGGCGTGATACTTAATATATTAATGATGTTTCACTTAATCATCAGACGTCACACGAACAGCCCCAGCCCCAGAGTCCATATTGACAAAAATATCAACGGAAATTAAAAGAAAACAACAACGGCACACTGTCACCATGACAATAATTGATAACATTATCATTAATTCAAATAACGCAGAGGAAACACAAATCCATTTACCAAGAAAGTCAAACAATGGTCCAAACCGGAGCTCACACTTCTGTATGCAAAGACAGCTACGATCCTGCATGTCCTCGCCTGTTCTCAGAGGCCTATGAGTTTAAAGGGGGCAAAGCTAACGATGCCGAGGCAGCTGCACTGACAGCAACTTAATTGTAAATAATATCCAAAGCACCAATAAAATGATGATTAACTTGTTCCAACTTGACTGAGCGACACATTCCAATCAATCCTCAGTCAGTTGCTCGTAATTAATTACCGCTTTAAAGTTAACACGCAGCAGAGTTCTCGACTGAGAGATACCCTAAGCTCTGACTCAATTGAGTGCTTTAAATATTGGCAGATATCCAAGGTATAACAGTAATAAAATCTCTATAAAATATGCTTGAAGTCAAATGCAAAATGACTAAGAAATTATAATTTAATAAATAATTTAAAGATTTAAATTGCTAATACTAAGAAGAGCTTTCGGACAGGGAGAAGAGGAGTGTTTCACCAGCTCAGCTGGCCATAAAAAATATATAGAATATTCCAAGCTTTCTTCTGTCTGTTACATACATTCCCATCCAATTCAATATACCCCAAGTTCCCATTTACTACACCCATAAAAAGAAAGTAATTGAAACTGACAATAGAATTCGAGGCGAAAGGCTCTTGTCTAATGATGCACAGCATAATACTCTCATTCAGGCAGATATCAATTTCGAAATGAAATCAAATTTACAAAACCCAATCGGAATATGCCGAAGATAATATTTTGAAAGTTATTAAAAACAAAAATCGATTTGCTATACAGGTAGTCTACCGTGTCGTATAGCTCACATGTAGGACAAATTTTAATTTGTCCGGGCAGCGTTCTGGAAAAACAATTTAAGCTCAAAAAAAAAAAATCAAAATCAAAATAAAATCTGTGCACACTCATAACAATAAAATAACGCCGAGCAAAAACTAGAACGGCTATACATACATACATATATATATATACATATATAACAATTCTGGGAAAAACAAAAATGCAAAAAATATAAAATGTAGCAAGTTTTTTGCCTGCAACAAAATTGCAATGTCAATCATAGATGCTCCATGATGGTGAAATGCAAATGAATGAAATTCAATATTGTTCGAGCCAGTCCAATTGTTGCTGCTAACACATTTAATTGAGCAAATAAAAATCAGTTTAATCCTTTCGTGGCTTTTGTGTTGACAAGCTTCCACAGGTGAAAAGTTGGTTAAAGTCAGTTCGAGTCATATGCCAATTGTTTTATAAACAAACTAGAATAGAGCAATAAATATATTCTCATGAGCTCGATTTTCTAAAGACTTTAATTGCGCGTCTTTTACTTTCAGCTTGCTTCCAGCTTTCAGCTTCGAGCTTCGAACTCTCGCCAGCTATTATTCCCGGCTATTGCGTCAACTTTCGCTGAGCTAATTGGACTTTCATTGAAACTTTAGTCCCATTAGAAAGTAAGGAAAATCAGAACCGTGAGCTCCGCTAGAAATCTCGACTGTTTGAAAATGAATTTAAAGAGCAGCGATGAAATGATTAGTTAGCTGCGTTCCGCTTTGTGCTCAATTTCTGCTTGCCTCCATTCACAATTCAATTGAAATCAAATTAAATGAAATGCAATTATTTTATCATCATTTGGCCAATACGGTAATTGGGTTAAGTGTGCTGCCGCTTATCAGCCTGACTGCCTTTCAACGTTGACTAATCAATGAACAACGGCCCTGTTTGTGGCATGCACTTCAAATTAATTAGCCCACGCGGAGATCGTCTCGCATTCGTTGCTCTAATTCAATTGATACGGAGCGCAAATCTATTTTTCGCTGTATCGGCCAAAGAACTTTTCAAAGAGCGTGCAAATGATATAAAGAGAGAAACTAGACTAGAGAGAGAGAGAGAGAGAGAGAGAGTGACTGAGAAAGATAGAGTGAAAATTTCCCCAAAATATACAAACCACAATTATTTGTGACTCTTGCTGGCTCTCATGAGGCAACTGTCGCCGCTGTCGCCGGCTATCCAGCAGCAGCAACGGTAGCCACAGTAGCAACAACAACAACAAAATAGTCTCCCAAAAGGCCGAAGGTGTGAAAACAGACGCGGAAACAAACAGCCGGCAAGTGGCCAAACGCTCACTCTGCGCATATATTTAATGTAGCTTAGCTAGAAAAACAAAAAAGGTGAACAAGGCGAAGGTCAACATTGAAAATTGATAAACAGCAAGGCAGCAAAGCTGTAAAATTTTAACAGCAACAGAAGAAGAGGAGGAAGAGAACAACCTAGCACCTAGAACAATCAATTCTTATCAACATACACACACACACACATACACAGCGAACGCTGTGGTCGAAATTGAGGTTTTATAATTAAAAATAAACACAAACAATTTGAAACTTTAAATTTAATTCTGACTAAATGTATTTCGCATTTAATTTTGAACTAGAAATAAATTCATCAACGGCAGCCACTGAATAGCGGACAAACCGACTTAGAGCATTATAAATAGAGGCAGCTATTTTTAAATAGCTCTCTGAGCGCACAGCCGAATGGCCAAGTATATTCATTTGATTTAAGACAATTGCAGGCTGTCTATCCAATTTACATAAGCCGCAATTAAAAGCTCCGAAAATTAGAATAATGTACGATTCTTTTAGCTATTTGTGTGTGAAGGCTAAATGAACTTGCGACATGCGATATTTACATTGGGGGGTGGGCCAGCTAAATGGGACGAATTCTATTTTTAAGGCTGAAAATATGTGAGCTGTGAAGGGATAGCCAAGTGCGAGAGCTGAAACAAGCAGAGAGCGACATTCTTTGGCGTGCCACAGATTAGAGGCCCTTATGGAAAATGTGAGAGGCTCTCAAAGCAATCCTGCCAGGATTATTGTTACTCATTCAAGTCTACTGGACTGGAAATATGCTATTTAATTTGTATTTATTTATTTTTTTTTATTTTTTGTAATATTTCCTCAGTCAAATGTAAGTGCATAAAGTGTTCCAGCATTAATTCCGGAATTTTAGTTGCTTTGGCAAAACTTTAAAACATATTTTCATCTGCTCAAGGCAAACAAGTTTTGTTACTTTTCTTTTAATCTCTTTGCATTCAAACAGAAATATTTAGAGCATAAACCGAATATAGAACATGCAATTTAATTTCAAAATATTTATGCTCAGATTATAGTTTCTATACAGTGAGAGCCTTAAATTATTCAATTTTATTTCACTTAAGCATAACTTAGAAACATATTGAAAGAGTAATACATCGTTTGAATATTTATAAACTTTTTTGCAATCAAATATAAATGCTTTGAAGTGCTCGATATATGGCTCGTAAAATAAATTGAAAAATAAGAATTTTATTTTTAAAGCTCTTGTGAACTTTTTGCTTTTTTTTTGCTTTTTTTTTTTTTTTTCTCATATGTGCTATGAGCTCAAGTACTCAGGCAGATTAGAAATATATATATTTATCTTATATATACGTCACAGAGTTATAAGCTCTTTTAGTTTTAAACATTTTATAACTCAATTCAAATAAAACTAGTGTAAATATTATTATTTGGCTGCGTTTGCTTAAATGTGCCATAAAATGGTATTTAAATTTTAATGTAGCACAAAAAGACTTTTTTTTTTAGTTGAAAGTTTCTTTTTTTTTTTTTTTTGTATGGAAAATATCAAATTTTTTAAGTGCGCTCATTCGAGGCGATGCGTAAAATTAATTTACAGATTGCCTCAGTCGAAAAATTCCACCCAACGAGCCTAATAGTTGTTGTTGCTGGCTAACCCCAGTAACAGCCTTTTTTCGCGTTGTTAAATTACAAGTTTTGGAGTGGAGGCACTCGCAGTAAGTGCTTTAAGGTATTTCGTAAATACAATAAATGCATTACATTTCATTTTATAAATCGAGTAAGAGTTTCCTTTAATTTATACATATATTTTATGTGTATATACATATATGAGTACAGTTTTTTTATGAAATGCAAAACGGAAATCTGCACTTATTGCATGCAAAAAAGTAAATCGAAAATATTATTATTGTTTGCAATTATTTGTTGAAATTTCGTCTGACGTGCGCTTTTCCAACTGCCATTTCCTGCCAAGCAAACAAACACAAAAATATTCTTATATTTGTGTTTGCACAGATTATTAACGACAAACACATATACAAAAGATATACATACATATGTACATATATTGATGCCTATAAATTTTCTGTTCTGTCGATAAATGCGCAATAATAGCGTTATGCAATAAATTGTTCCTTTGATCAAATATTTTGCAACTTCAACGTCAATACAATAATACAAACTCTATATACATACATGTACATATATATTGAAAATTTAATTTGTATATTATATTGTCAGTGTGCACTGCTGCAAAGGTCAAACGCTTACATAATGCCAACTCACGCAAACAGTTCAGGGTTATTTTTACGACCGAAATTCTCATATTTCCAATTGGCAAGGCAAACAAATTAATTGTGCTAATTTGGCAACTTCACAGATATATTTATATCCACACTATGAATGAAAGTACAAACAAAATGTGTCTGAAACCCAACAATTTGGCACTCATAATTCATTTGTCAACACAACGCCAAGTCAAGCCTCTAATTTCTAAGGAAAAATTTTTAGCAAGATACATATATGCAAAGATGTCTAAATAGACATATACTATATACAGATATATATGTATATAGAAAACTGGCTTTTAATGCCTGCGCTAATATGCAAATTTACAATTCGGCTATGCAATTAAATTCAATTAAATTCACTTCTAGGCCATGGCTAGAAATAATACCAAATAATACACTGAACAAAAATCTAGCAACTTCTCTTTTTTTTATTTTTTATTTTTTTGCTTAATGAATGGTTTGGCTGGCGAATTGCTCAATGCCGTCCATCTTCATCTGCCACAGCCCGAAACTTGTGCTGTCAAGCACTTTGCCGTGCTTAATTCGCATTGAGCTGCAAAAGTGCGACATCAACGCGCAATTAAATGTAACCCATAGATGAAAAGCAAACAATTTCGATGACAGCTGCTGCTGAAAACAGACGACGCAGCATTGCATTTCCATTTAACTGCACTGCGCGCAAATGGATTTCATTGAGAGCCAACACACGAAAGAAAAAAGCCAAGCCGATGTCAATCAGTCGACAGAGCCTGGTCAGGACTGGACAGTTGGCCGGCTCGGAAACTCAAATTAAATGTGGCCAGAAGTGGTACAAAAGGTTCAGAGCGAAAGCCGCAGGCGAAGAGTGTTCATATTGCGACATATTTAGATATGAGGGGCGGGGCTCCAGCCACACCCACTGCCGGCTGCAACTGTCAACTGGCGGTAAGCGAGTAGTTTTAAGGTTGGGCTCCGGCTCTCGTTTGGTCTTGGGCTTGGGCCGTTGCGGTTCGTCTGCTACCTTTTTCGAGCAGCAAGTATCCATCCAAAATGTTTGACTCCCCTCCCCCCCAAAAAAATAACGAAAAAAGAACCGTAAGCGCCGAGCTTTGGCAACCAACTCAAGCATGGCCGGTGCTGTAGTTAAGCTTGCTGCTGTTGCAAGACACAGCGCAACAATTTGATGGCGTTGTGTGTTGTATCCAGTATTCTCTGCACATATATATAAATAAGATTTAATTACGCAGTTCTTACTCGCTCTCTCTCTCTCTCTCTCTCCGTCTCTCTCACCTGCCTTGAGTAGAAAACTTGCCCCGAAATAAACCAAAATAACAACACGAAAAAAAAAGTAGTATAAAAAACAGTTACGCTTTGTATTTTCAGCTTAAGCCGCCTAAATGCTGCCCCGTTTGATGGCCCCCATTTGGCATTGTTCTGTTTATAAGCATTTTGCACTTTTGTAAAATGTTTGACACAGTTTCTGGGTCGTTGCTGGCCGTCGCCGAGATTGAGACTTTTCTGGCTGCGCTCTTTAAAGTAAATGCCATTATAGTAGTTCTGCCTCGTGATGTCTTTATGCCACGCAGAAAGCTGGCGTGAAATTCTAAGAGCATCTTTGCCCCGCCCCCCCAACAAAAATGAAAGCCAGGCCGAAAATACACAAGTCATGTTCTGGAAAGCGTAACAAAAGCAACAGAAGTAGAGAAAATAAATAAAAGCTGAAATAAAAAAAGAAAATTGTATTCATATCTGCGAATCTCCAAGGGATAACTAAGACTAAATTATTTCTGCCAGATGAAAATTGCAGGCACACACACACGCACCACATAAAGCAGATCTTAATAATGCGTATCATATTCACTAAGCAAAGCGTGCGGGCCAAGTTTAATAACTCATTAACCTTTCCGACCAGACCCAGCACATAGCCAGAAACTTCTCTCAGCCAGCTGCCGTCAGACGTCTGCCATCTGTCTGTGTGTGTGTGTGTCGGTAAATGTATGTGATTATTTGTGTTTGAGTTTTGTGTTGATATTTGTCCAAGTTGTCGCTCGCTTCTGTGTGTCAGTGACACAGCTAGAACACAGCTCAAATGCGCTTCATTAGCCAGCCCAGGCCGGAGAGAGTGACAGAGAGAGAGTGACAGATAGAGAGAGAGAGAAACCTTTAAGCGAGCGACTAAATCAACAATTGACTCGATGATTTTCACATTTTGTCTGTGACAATTCCAATGATATTTGTGATTAATCATGCAGTTTAATGCCAGCCACACAAATACAAACCAGAGCAGCTTGAATTTTCTCTTCCCTTTGCTGCAATGATGTACGAGAATTTATATTCTATTGATGATGACGATGATGATGCTGATAATGATGTTGATTCACGCACTCGCAACAGGGCCAAGCTGTACTTGGCCGGCCGGCGTTGGCTGGAGCGCCTAACGGTTTATGCAGTTAGCCATGCGAGAGGGCATGTGAGAGGGCATAATTTAATGGGAGCAATGTCCGATTCAAATCGCATCGTAAAATGCAACGGAAATATTTACCACTGTGCAGCTTATGCGCACAGTATCATCATTAAAAAGCTAAGGGAAAGGCAATCGCAATCAAAGTTAACGCCAAATGCGCTATGAGACAACAACAACAGCAACAACAACAAAATGTAACAAGCCAACAGCCAAAGAATACCAAACAGTCGCGAGGTGCTTGAAGCGCTAAACACCCCAGCAGGTTGGCATGTGCTGCGGCTTCCTGGTCTCTAAAGCGCGCTGCGTTGCTTTGCATACTAATTAAATATTAAATAAATTAGTTACTTAATACCAGAGAATACACGCTGAGTCTTTGGGGCGTGCGACGTTCAATAAAATAATGACGATGACGATGTTGTGGACGATGACGACTAGTCTAACTAGTTTTCCAGCCCAATCGACTCTGGCTCCAATCCAAATGCTACAAGTTAATTGTTTATGAATAAATACAGACATATATACATACATATATACGAGTGCGCAAGTCCATCGAGTGAGGTCAACTGAGCAGCCTACAAGCATAAACAAGTTTGTGATTCACACGATGAATGAATGAAGAAGAAGCAAAATAAATAGAAGGTTTGAGCTCTAAACACAACTAATTGTGCTCTAGTTAGATGCTGATCTGAACGATTGCTCTTGGCTATAGCTCAGAGCGTCAAATGAAAGCTAAGGGAATATAATATAAAAGAGAATAACATTGATAATAACAATCGCTGGCGGCTATAATTAAAAATATGAACCATGTCCAAGCTGACGTCTCGCCTTGGAAGGGTATCAAAAAGTTGGCTACGAAGCCAAACGAAGACGGGCAGCAAACAGCAGCAGTGCGACCATTGCAATTTAGTGCTCGAAATTTCATTGACACACTTTTTGGCTGTTTTTTCTCGATGTTTTCATGTTTTTCTTTTTTTCTTTCTTTTACATTTTTTGTTGTTGTTGTTTTTCTCTCTTTTTTTCTGTTCTTTTTTCATGTCAGCTGCGGCGAACGCAACAGTCTGCAACAGTAACTAAAACTTGGCTGGCATCTCAGTAGATGGCCGTAGTCTCTCTCAAAAAAATATGCAAATTTATGTAGAACGCCAGAGCTGATTGTTTTCTGTATACATTTGGAGATTTGTAAAAGCAGTTTAACGCTCAACCGGTTTCTTGAAGGAATACCAACGAGATTCTTCATCGATTACCAGACACAACTTCACAATAAATATTACATTTTATCATATAAAAAATGACCTTCTTTAAAGAAGAGAATTCGTTCGAATGCCTAATTAAATAATGTTGATGACAGCTACCACTCATCACTTATTGAGCTCGATCAATTTTATATAACTCGTTCATTCTTATAGTACTTAATATAGAAGAAAATATTTATACTGCCTATATATTTATATTTCTATAATCTATCTTCTTCTTCTATCCTATCAAGGCGTATACTTGATATTAATAAGGATAAGACTATTGATAGCCTGTTACATACATTTTAATGAATCCATTATACCCTGATTTCCCATTTTTAATGGATTAAGGGTATAAAATCGCATTCGTTGTCGTTTGGCCAAAAACTTGTCTTTGTCATCACTGATTAACTCTTCTTCAAAGAACAACATTGATTTCATTCATGTCGGAATGTTTGCTGAAGAGATATAATTTTTCAAAACTTTCGAAAATTGTCCGACCTATTCAGTTAAGCGGCACTACTTAACTGACCTCGATTTGCAGATATAAACATCAATTCTACGTCATCGCATCAGTATGCCATTTAACCACACAAACCACCTTCCTCAGGCGAGTCTGAGTGGGCAACATGGGCAACATTGCTCAAACAAAGCTATCCGACGTACCCTGGGTCGGACACGTAATAAACAAACAATCAACAATCATATCAATACAATCTTAATGCTACCGCCCTAAACTATTTGTCTCGAGTGGATATACGCATCGGAATGCCTCATTTGATGCTCCGCTTAATATTGAAATATTCCCTCACCTTGGCCACAATTTGCAATTACACAACCAAACAAATCTAGTTTTACGACATCCAATACTCTAGTAAAAGCCGCTAAATACCAACTGCAAACGAGAAACAAACTAAAAAGCAATTACAATAGCAAATTATAAAATAATATAAAAAACAAGATACAAAACAATATTCAAATTGAAATTAAAATATATATATATATATATGTTTTGGCTATCTAAATGCCCCAAATATATATACATATATGTATATATATATATATGTTTTTATTGAAACTCCAATACATGATATATGTATATCTATCTACCCATCTATCTACCTATCTATCCATCTCCTGCTAGCTCAATCATTTAAATTTCATGCAAAATACAGACTCGCACGTTTCTGTGTAGTTTACATTTTGTGTGTGTTTTGTATAATGTGTGTATAGTGTTTATATTGTATATCGTATATTGTTTTCTGATGTCACGTCATTTATTTTTGGGTACGCTCGTCGACTCCCCACCACCTTCGTATCGCTTGCAATATTTAATTTCCTGCTGCTGCACGGTAAAACCAAATTTGTGCGCATTTTTTTAACATCGACAATTGGCGATTGCTATTTGCCTTTTATTTCTATTGTTTATGAGAGATTCGCGGCTAATACGAGACTATTTCAATTTCCAAAACAAACGCCAGCCGAACTCGGGCTGCTGCGCTTACATAAACGTGACATTTGCTCACATTGCAGTCGATTCATTATAATGCCAAACGTCGGTTCGTCGTGGATGTTGTTGTTGTTCCTTTTTGTTTTATCTTGCAGTTGCTTTGTGTTGAGTTATTATTATTATTGTTGTATTTCTTTTTTTCTATTATAGATTTTTTTTTTTCATTTCATTTATTGTTGTTAGCGCGCACGTTCACAGCCCACGCGATGTCTCGAGTACATCAACTACATGTGTACACGATTCTGTATGTAGTGAAGTGCTTATGAACATTACACGATAAGATTTTCCCTTTTTCAAATGCAATTGCAATGGGAGCATATACTCCGGAATTCATGCCTCGCTTATCAGTCTAATCAGCCAGCTGTGTCGCTGATAAGAAAGTGCAGCGCTGATGTCATATACACGATATTAAGAAAGCTGGCCCAGTGCAACAGGTTAGCTGCTTAAGCGAAGCTTTCACCTACATCAGTCAAAGCCTGCCAAAGCTCCCCAGCACACAGCGCCATCTATGCGAAATCCTGGCAACTAAACGAAACCGGCTCACGGTGCTTTTATGAAAGCTCGTGTGCCATAAAAAAAA
The DNA here is from genome assembly GCF_054131105.1 of Drosophila navojoa. Taxonomy (NCBI): domain Eukaryota; kingdom Metazoa; phylum Arthropoda; class Insecta; order Diptera; family Drosophilidae; genus Drosophila; species Drosophila navojoa. The sequence goes on from NC_142890.1 coordinate 2,495,311, forward strand.
AAACAATAAAGCTCTTTTAAACAGCTGCAGAATACAAAATTAACAGAAATTTCTGATAAATTGCAAATTATTGACGAAAATTGCTTTTAGGTGTAATCCGAGTGGGGCTGACTAAGAGAAAAGATTAAAAGAAACAAAGCAAAATAAATACTTAACGAATTATTTATTTATATTCGCCGCATGCTCAAATCATATTCATTCTGCGTAGTTGCATTTTAAACAACGGTTAATCGAAGAGAAGCAACAACAAGAAATCGACTTGTATATGCGACGTGTATGCAGAGAGTTATGGCGGGTTTGGGTATTAGCCAGTTAACGGTAAACGAGGGCCTTCAGCCGATTGTGACAGCCGCCAGTCGTAGTCGTGGCAGGTATTAAACATCAATGTCAAATGTATATGATGCCCGCGTGCAAATGATTGTGTGTTTATTACTCGCCTCGTACAGGTTTCAGCTGCTGCTGCTTTTTGATGAATATATAAAAATATGCATATGTATATACATATATATATATATCAACCTAGCGGGCAACTCGTCAAAAATAATGCAATCAAATTGCCGCAAAGTGCATTAAAGATGATTGATGCAATGGAAATCGGCGGCAGTTACAGACACATTCAATGAGCTCTGCGAAAGATGATGCATGCGTTGCGTGATTGCAAATTGCCAGGTTCCGACTCTTCTATTTAGTAATACTCATATTTACAGCTAGAGTCGTAGTTACATTTTTATTTATTAACTGTTAAATTAGTGCAATTTGTATATATTAAATTTAGATTAAGCAATCAACTGTTGCAGCGCAATGAAAGACTGGACTCTCATACGCCAGTAAGGAAATTCCCTATAAATAGCAAAACTAATATATCTAATAATCAAATATATCTAATAATATCTCTCGCCCAATACTCCACGCAAATTGTTTTCAAAATATTGTGTTTATCACTAATTTTGGTGTACGACATTTAGTGCTCCATGGCACTATATATATTATCAATAACTAAAAACTAATACTATCTATGTTGCAGATTAGATAAGGTGCCAGAACGCCCATTGGTATTAAGAATATTACTCTAGATGTTCTAGAGGCGTATACATGTTCTATCATACGTATACATAACCCGTCGTTTGATAAACATAATTAATAAACAAAAAATAAAAATTCGAAAATCGATAGCAGACAACAACAAGAAAAGTTTTTACAAACAAAAATCGAGCAATAGTTGTATATTGCATATTGTTGTTGTTGTGAATGTCGACAAGTTGGCTAAGCCAAATATATAGTAGCTATTCGATTGTTTACTGACTGGCTCGGTACTGCTGCTGCCATGAATTGGCCGTGTTCGCTCGTCCAGTTTTTGTGGGCATAAACAAAGGCCAATGCACACACACACACACACAGCAATGTGCTGAAAACGTGCTGATTAATGTTGGGGCCCCGGCAAATGGCATAGGTCAGTTACACTAATTGAAATAGAATGTTACTGGTCAGCCTCTGGGCATCGATGATGTGGGAGGCGCTGCGTAGTCGTAAAAGATGCGCGATAAACTCTTCTCTGAATGGCACTCGCAATGGCCACGACTTTGTGGCCGGCCCAAGAGTAAGAGGCCGTCGTCATTTAGAAAGCACAGACAGACAGACGGACGGATCGGCTTACCTATGTATGAGTAGCTCCTTTCACTTTAGAATGCGAGCGAGCTGAGTGAAAGTGCACCTGGCTAAAACCAAATGGCCGGAGGTAAGCAAACATATATACATACATAAATATATGCTAAAATTAGCGGCGATTTGGCGCTGTGATTTATAGTTGCTGTGTGTGTGTATACGTACGTATGTCTATGATAATTCTTTTATGAAAATAAATCTTGGGTAAAATGACATCAACAAGTGTTCGCTGCATCCGCACGCATCCACTTGAGATGCACTGACAGAAGCTCGCAGTCAATGCATTTCGCTGCAGAAGCTCTGATTCAGCTTTTCATATGTGTGCCCTGGGGTGAAATAGGGAAAGTCAAAGTGCAGCTGACTGAGTCTGACTGAGAACATGTGAAAATCACGTGGTGGCCAAGGAGAGAGCTCTGCTGGGAGCGACAGACGGAAGAGAGCAGAGCAGGACTCTGCCGAGGCGCAGGCGCTGCCAACGTCAAAACAAGCCAAGCTCTCATTAATATTGATATGGCTGGTGTGGGTTTGTTGTTAAATGTTGGCCTGATTAGACAAGCGAGCTGTGACAGCCAGAGACAAACGGGCCAAGCGTTGCAGCATTGATTGACATGATGAAGTAGCAAATGCGGCACTTGAGACCCGAGTGCTGCCCACTCAAGTCAGCGCGAGATAGCAGAACATCAAATGGGCGGAGCACTCGAGTGGCCAAGGAAGAGAAACAGCCGCGAAAAAGAAAAAAAAAATGAAAGAATGAAAGGGACTGCATCGGGCTGGCAGCGAAAGTAAGTCATGTGTGTCAAGCTAGCGTCGCGTCGTCTGGGGAGCGACTAATAAGGCGCCAGAGCAGAGCAAGCCAAGCAGCAGCAGCAGCAGCAGCAGCAACAACAGCAAGCACGCCCACAACGTCTGCCACACCTCTAAGCTAAGGCGCGCCAAGGTTAGACGCTTAACGCCTGGGGGGGGCGCGCGCTCATATTGATCAAAGGTGGGAGGTCATTTTGTCAGCAAACTTGTGCAATCAGCTGTTGCTAATGAAAAGCGTCGTCAGGACTGCAGATGGGGCAGGTGGGAGCATGGAGGGTGGGGGTGGTAGTCCCTGTTCTACGTCGTCGAATATCTACATTTATTGATTTTCTAGCTGTGGCGCAATGTTTATGTGTGTGTTTGTGTGTGTGCGTGGGCGGTGGGAATTAATTTCCTGAAATCAACAAGGGGCAGCACACCGACGGCTACAAAATAAGTAGTTAATTAGCTAATTAGTGATTAAACTTACCACTCGATATGGATTTCAGCAGTGATTATAATGTGCGCCTTGTTGCTTGATTTCTGTTTTATTTGTTTCACTTTAGCGCCGTGGATATTTCTATATATACTATATATATTTTTCTTATTATACTTATTATTTTTCTTCTCCTTTTTTATTGCAACAATCTCTTATTGTTGTGCATTGATATAACTGTATGTGTGAATTTCCGCTTTCAATTAAATGCAATTAAAAACACATATATAAATACGTATATACATATGCAATTATTATTTATTTATGCACTCGCGTTTGTTTTCTGCGGCGATTTGCATGCGATTATGACTTTACGCTCGCACACGATCTCAGCTAAATGAAGACATTTTGCCAGATGATTAGCTAAACGGCGCGACGACACTGAAAACGGATGTCTATCTGATCTGTCATATATGTATGTAGTATATAAAAAGAGATGGAGCAGGATGGGGGGACGGGGAGAGAATGAGACAATGTTGTTTGAATTTCGCCAGTGACCGGTGCCAGGTCGTAGGTCGGTCATGACAGATAAGACTGTGGAAATTTAAACGAGATTCACGAAATGCCTAGCTGCCTGCGCTGTTATCAGCGAGTGCTCAGAGAGACAATTTGATGTGTATACAAATTGAACAAGTATGCAATCAGCACAACAACAGCAGCTTGTTCAACAGCCGGGCGACACATGTACATACCTAGGCAGAGTACCTACCACTGGATGTACATATGTAGAGGCATTCATTCATTCATTCATGCTCATGCTTAGCACGCTGTCAAACAACGCACGATAAGATACAATGATAAGGAGCTGAAAGCGCCGAAATACCGGCAGACAGGTACCAGAGTTGGCTCGATTCCATATTGTGTGGCTAGATATAAATTGATTTTCTGCCGGGCCTTTTTCCTCATCAACAATTTCACTGCGTCGCATAATTTCACTTTGCGCAAGTACAAACGCAAAAATGTTGTTTTGACAACTCGAACGAACAGCAACAATAACAATAACAACACCAGCAGCAGCAGCAGCAAAAGCCGTGAACTTGAGGTGCACAGAACAGAAATTTGATTTCTCTGTAGAAATTGATGATTCGACTTTGTTTGCCTCGGCGTGTAGCTGATAGAATTTATTTGCATTTGCACAACAATCCCACTGAATAGAGGCAATTAAATTTCATATAGATATTTTGTTTTCTTCTTAAATATAAATGCACTGCACAGAATTAGACGTTGGTATTTGTTTGTTATTTTAGTAAATTTTCCGTAGACACTACAAACAAAATAACCAACTATAAAATACGATGTCAAGAGAGCGCGCGTGGGAGATGTAAGTAGATGAGAGCGACAGAGAGAGAGAGAGAGAGAGTGAGGGCGAGAGCGCGCGCACGAACAGTAAACGAAAAGAGGTAAGGTAAGGCACACAAATAAGCACACGCAAGCAGACCAGACCAGACCAGACCCGACCTGACCAGCACAGCACAGACCCAAGGCAGACAAAAAAACCCACCAGCAGCAGAAAACGAACCGTGCGCGTCTACGTCTCGGACATGACAGCGGCAGCAAGTTCCGATAACGACTGACTGCGACTCGGCAGCGGGTCTCCGAGTTTTGTTTTGCTGGCTTTGCCGTTGCTTTGCTTTACTTTGTGTTTGTATATGTAGCTTGCGTGTGTGTGCTTTGCACTGCTGCCAATTCAGCTTTTTTCCCGTCAAATCTGGCTTTTTCCGAAGACAAATTGCGGGAAATATTTAAGAATTGCGGGAAGCGGGAATTCTGGCTTTTTTGAAAATGAATTAGGCTTTTTTCGATTTTTTTTAATACTTCGATTTTTTTTAATACTGAAAACATGTACTTTGTATTAAATATTGTATATATTTTTTGTATATATCGAATGCTAATTGCCTTAGCCTAATATGTATATCGTTCGGATATGTAGCACTAACACACACTTAAGCTAAGTCTTGCACAAACCTCTGCGCGCACCATGGTTAACATGGCGGTTGCCACTTGTAAGAAAAGAGCATGTAGAATCCGATATGTACAAAGGGTATGATTTTGAAAAGAAAATCAAGTCTTTAAATATCGATGCAGGCCTCGAACAAGAAATTCGTGCTCGCTGCTCTTCTTTTGTTATTGAACTTATCAAGCAGCTAAAGCAGAGGTAACCAATTTTTCAGATTCTTCTACCGACCGTTAAATAATTTTGATTTTATCTGCAGTCTCCCCGACAATTTTAAAATCTTAAAAAACATTGACGTTTTTTCCGTTGATAAAATTGTGTCAACTAAAAAAAAAGTAATTACAGAATTGTTGGAACACCTCCAAGTAGACAGAATAGCCGACATTGAGCGGCAGTACTATGATATTAATCTAGTTAAGTGGGAAAACGTTAATGACAGCTCCGAATTTTGGAATGAAGTCTCCAATTACAAGGATTCTGGCGGCAACCGCCGATTCCTTGACTTGGCAGCTGTTGCCCTGCAAATGTTTTCATTACCATGGTCCAACGCGGAGGTGGAACGCGTATTTAGCCAGCTTAACTTGGTAAAGTCCAAGTTAAGGAACTCAATGAGCCTAAGCACAATAAACAGTATTCTTAGCATAAGGTAATATTTTATTGAGAGTGAAAAGATGATACCGATATACATATTACTTTTTTATTTAATATAACACACAGATATGGTTTGCGAAGACTGGGCAAATGCTGCTATGAATACAAAGTTCCTTCAAATTATCTTCGCATGATAGGTACTAACAGGTCGTACGATTCTGAAACCGATGCTAGTCGCGAAGAATTAGATAGCATGCTAAAAATCTTGTAAATTAAAAAAAAAAAAAAAAAAACAATCAAACTATAATAACCGCTTTTTTTTAGGCTTTTTTGTAAAAATTTTCAGCTTTTTTTTCCGTTTCTTCCATCTAAAAACAGCTTTTTATTCTGGTAAAAAGTTGGCAGCACTGGTGCTTTGTTGTTGGGGCTGCCGCTCAATCAATTGACGAAAGTTTTGCTGGGGCTTAGCTTTTCGTTTACAGCGCGCGCTCTCACGTGTGCTGGCGCTCTCTTAATCTCTCTCTCTCTCCCTCCTTCTCTCTCGCTCGCTCGCTCGGCGAACAGCTGTTTAGCATATACGAAATGTAAACAGACTGCGTAAAAGCTTTTGCGGAATGCTCTCCCACATTTAATTGAAAATAATCGTAATCAACATCAACAAAAACAAAGCCAAGGTAGTCGGAAACGGGTTTCCAATGGAGGGGGCGTAAGATGCAACTGAAATTGCTGTTGCTGTCTCCGCCCCCCGTTCAGTGTGTATTTTGGCTGTCGCATTCCCCAAAACTCGTCAGTTGGCAGCGAATAAATTGTAATTTGCTTTTCGCCAGACCGTGCAGACCCCAAAATTTGTGTCACACACTAACCGACCGAAAATTGGCAGCCGAATTCGGACGTCAAAGAATTTCTCAGCCGGCTGCACACTTCGCTAAGCACACAGAGACTCTGCTACGCTGTGGCCGCGGGCGACGTCAGACACGACCTAGACCCACATTTGCGGCGCGGCTTAAAGCAATTGCTGCCAGTTCTAACGGAAGCTTTAAGTAATTTGTATTCTGCGAGGTGTTTCCAATGTACTTGGTAGACTCGTTGACTCGAAGAGTCGAAGACTCCCTTGGCCAGAGGCGCTATAAATCTTGCGCAATGGCTCATTGGCGTGGGCCCTGGCCTGTGAACACCTCTAAGCCGGCCCCTGGCCAAACAATAGCTCCGCATTCGAATCGGCCATAAAATGTATTTTCAGAGCCGCAAAATTATGGCCGGGTCGCGAACGTTTGTTCTAATAGTCCATTGTTGGTCAGTGTGCTAATGTGATTAGAACCTGACGCTGACGTTGACTTGACCACTTGTTGCTCAACGCTTCAATGCTGTTAGCCTTGCCAAAAGAAGCCACCGGCCAGTGCTCGTAAATTTCTGGCGTTTCTTCGCGTTTCCGCTTTTTACCTGGCCGATAAAGCTTCATACGACATGCTCGTCTCGCTGCTGACAAATGCAAACAAATGGCAAAGGGGGAAAAAAGTGCTGCCCGAACAGCAAATACACTCGCTTTCACTTTTGGTACTACCTGAGTGAAGCAGAAGAAACGCACTTTACCATTATTAATTATTTGTTGTGGGTCATAATTTTATTTCAGGCAAGACTTTAACCTTTTATTCAACAATATAAAGTCTTTTATGAAAAGTGGTAGCAACTTTGCTCCGGCTACTACTGACTGAGTAATACCCGCTTACTGTCTAGTAATGTCTACAATTAACACAATATCAAGATTTTCAGATTAGATACGGTTTATTTAGTCTGACCATTTAATGATACCTTTATAAGGGCCTAAAGTGGTTCGATAATTGTTGGCTTTTAAGGCCATCAGATGCAGCTCTACCCAATTTGACACGCCCTCAATTTTGATTTTAATTTATATGAAGTCATCATAGATAATTAATAACAATATAGTAATGTAGAAACTGACCGAGAGTAGGGTAAGCTTATATTTACTTGATATATTTAGAAATGTATTCAAAATTTAGATAGACTGTTCCATCCACTGCATATTTACTTCCAGATAATTGTAACAATTTTCACTATTAATAAACACAAATGCAACATTCTAAAATACAAAATAATTATTTTCCCATATTACCATGCCTACGTGGGTGTATCCAAAGAGAGATCTCAGCACTTGGAAAAACGAGAGTAAACTCCACTCATACTCCTCAGTGTTGAGCGTTCGCTGCGTAACCCAATCAATTTCATATTCAGGTCATAAATTCAGCTTCGAAACTGATTTGAAATAAAACTCAAAGCAAAGCTAAAGGAAAAATAATTAAATATCAATTTGATTTGATTCAATATGAGCCGCAATTGCCTTGACTATGGCTGTCAGAAGACGGATATATTGGAGAGAGTTGAAATAGATAGATAAACAGAAACATGATATTGCAAAAATACCCAAATATACTCTCCTCACTTCATAAGCGTATAAAAATCTGCATGCTGATTATATTAAACATCCGTAGATCATAAAGCAACAATCAAAATATTTTCTGCTTTTATGTGACTCATGATTTATTTGTTACATATCTTATCAGGCAACTAATTAGCATCACTGGCTAAATATAGAGTATGGCAGTATGACTTGGGCAATGCAAATAAAAACTAGAAAAAGTTGTTATTTGTATTTAGCCTTTGCCGTTTGTCGGGCATGTAGAGCGGGCATCGCATTTGTATCTTTTAGTCAGCTCAGCGCTCGCTCTCAAAATCCAATTAAAGACAATGACAAGAGCTAACGAGCGAGCAGAGCAAACAGCAGTGCCCTAAAAACAGTCCAAAGCCCGGGCAGCTACTCGTAGTATCAGTCGTTGTGCCGATTAGGTTTCAGTGCTCTCAATTTGAGTCAGCTGCTATTTTGGAGGCAGCGCCAACTGTGACAATTATAAATAAGCCGCAGGCTATCTCGCGCATGTGGGTGGCTCACAGCCCGAGGCGTTTTATCTTGCGTCAGTTTGCCCAGTTTGGGAGCGCTTAGCTCATGCTCAGTAGGTGTCGCCTTACGCACTGCACACTATCTGCACAATCAGGGCTAATTTATGGTCTTGCTAGGTTTTCGGTAAATGCCGTCATAAAGTCCAAGGAAGGTGGGCTACGTGGCACACAGTCGCAGCTATACAGGTTATTGGCATTACAGCTAACTGTTTTCACTGCAACTGCAACAAGTGATGCACCATGTCGCTGGACTGGGATAAAAGTGGCAGGCGAGAACCAGTTCTCACTCTCTCTCTCTCTCTCTCTCTCTCTCTCTCTCTCTCTCTCTCTCTCTCTCCCTCTGATTCTGCCAATTGCCCAAGTCGCATAAGTGGAACGCGAGTGCTTTCCATTGCAGAATCCAAAAAAAATTGTCAAAAACCTTAACGACAGCTGGACATGAATGTCAGAGTTGAGACAGAGAGCAGAGCAGAGCCCGAGCAGAGCCCCAGCAGAGCCCAAGCAGACGCCCAGGCAGCCGCCCAGCAACTTTATATGAATGCATTTTGCTTTTGGGCTGTGGCGTCATAGCTGCAGCTATGATAGTTGCGGTTGCCTGTGCAACAAGACTACAAAAGTCCATGCTCTATAAAGAGAGGGTATACACGGCTATGCTAACAGATTTTGTACTTTGCTTTAATTATTTTGTTTTCATTTTATTCATTTATAAATAAATTGATAGAGAATTGAAAATGATATGGGATAAGGGAAATGGAATATGAGATAAAGAAATGGGATATGGGATATGAGATATGGGATATGAGATATGAGATATGAGATATGAGATATGAGATATGGGATATGAGATATGATATATGGGATATGAGATATGGAATATGGGATATGAACTATGGGCTATGGGCTATGGGCTATGGGCTATGGGATATGGGATATGGGATATGGGATATGGGATATGGGATATGGAATATGAGATATGGAATATGGAATATGGGATATGGGATATGTGATATGGGATATGGGATATGGGATATGGGATATGGGATAGGGATATGGGGTATGGGTGGTTGGGATTGGGATATGGATATGGAATATGGATTGGATATGGATATGGGATATGGATATGGGTATGGGATTGGGATATGGATATGGAATATAGGATATGGGATATGGATAGTGTAGGGATATGGGGTAGGTTGGGATATGGTGTATGGGATGGGTATGGGATATGGGATATGGGTATGGGATATGGATATGGATATGGGATTGGGAATGGATGGATATGGGATATGGATATTGTGCTATGGGTAGGGGTATGGGTTGGGATATGTGATATGGGATATGGGGATATGGATATGGGATATGGGGTATAGGATATGGGATATGGGATATGGGATATGGGATATGGAATATAGGATATGGGATATGGGATATGTGATATGGGATATGGGGTATGGGGTATGGGATATGGGATATGGGATATGGGATATGGAATATGGGATATGGGATATGGGATATGGTATGGGTATGGATATGGGATATGGAATATGGGATATGGATATGGATATGTGATATGGGATATGGGTATTATGGGATATGATTGGATATGTGGGATATGGGATATGGGATATGTTGGGTATGGGGTATGGATATGGATATGGGATATGGGATGATATATGGATATGGGATATGGGATATGTGCTTGGGTCTGGTTCTCTTGGGGCTATGGGAATGGATATGGATCTCGGATGGTGATATGGGCTATGTGATTGGGATATGGGGTATGGGGTACGGCTCTGGGGATATGGGATATGGGATATGGGATATGGATCTATCTGGATATGGGATTGGCTTGGGATATGTGATTTGTGATATGGGATATGGATATGGGTATGGGGTATGGGATATGGGATATGGGATATGGGATATGGAATATGGAATATGGGATATGGGACTTAATGTGGTTTAGCTGACGACATTTTTAGTTCGTTTCAATATTTTTTACAATTAAAGCTCTGACTTGATTGTCTTTTCTAATATGATAAGTTCAACTACAATAAGTCTATATATATGTATATATGTATGATATTGGTATATAATTAACAATGAATATATGAAAATCAAATTAAAGTTATCACAAGAGAAATAAACTCAATAAATATAGTGCTTTATAGCCTGACACATATTCAATCTCATCTTTGGTCACACTCAGCCTCAACTCGATTGCAGAGCATGTACAAGTCGCCCATGCTCGACTCTCGCTTTTTATATTCAGCTTGCACGCTAACCCACAGACAGCAAACCAAGCCAAGCCAAGCCAAACCAAACCAAACAGCGTCGCGCCGCACCGAGCCGAGCCCAGCTGCTGCAAGTCATCATGTAACACCCAAGAAATATTGCGATGAGGCAAGCAACAGAGCAGAGTTATGCCAGCGCGTCTCTAATAAGTCTCGACACTCACGCTCGCTCAGGCCGTAGAGAATCAGAAATTGACAATGCCGCTGAATCGGCGGAAATTAGGCACTTAAAGAGACGACGATGAGGCGCAGCGCAGCGCACTCTATGAGCTATCATTCAGTCATTTGCATAACACTCCGGGACGCACATTGCTCGAATCTGATGCCCGAGCACGGGCCCAAAACGTGCGCTGGACGCGTCCCATGGAGCTTAGCAATGAGTATCACTTAGCCCCCCTTCTATAACGGTTATGCGTTCCCAACTCTTGTACAACTCGGTCCATCAGCTCGCCTCGCGCAGACGGCAGAGCGGGCGCTGCTCCAAATGATATGCGCAACAGACAATTTCTTCCTTCCACAAACTGGTCTCGCGTGACCCACAAAAAGCGCCGCATGCAAGTCACTCCAAAGACTCCTTCAAAACTGCAGATGCCAGGCGGACAAAAGAGGCCTGACGAAGTCAGAAATGTGACCCATCTGGCAGCCCTACTATGTGAAAGGAGTCCGAGTATATAAAAACAGCTTTGAGTTTGATAACACGATTCTATTTGACAACCCATTTATGGAGCTGTTCTTTTTTGAATTTGGTCAGATATTTTTATATGGATAGCCTCACACTAGAGCAAACCAATTCTTGAACATACACGCAACTAAAAACTCGCCTGACCAGGGAATCTAATTTGGATTGGAATTTCAATATGATTATTGATTTCAGCTTCATATACACAATATGAAAGTCAAAGTTTATTCTCAGGCAAAGTCAATTTTAAGTTGAGTTCAGGAACTGATTTGGCATTGAAAGCCACTCCCTAAAGCCATGTGAGCTGCGCTGGACCACAGCCAAGAGTAGAGGCAAAGACAAAAGAATGATGTCTTATGTATTGGCCTATTTAGGTTATTATATAAGAATTTTGAATTTTAGGGAACATCAAATAATGCTTCCAGAACAAATGACGCAGAAAATTTCCACCTCAAAATCTTTGATGGCGATTCTAACCATCAAACCAACAATCAGATTCAATTTCACTGCATTGAGTAGCAAAACTGAATCTGCTGTTTTCTTTCGAAAGTTTTCGCTACACTTTTGTTTTTCTTCTTTATTTTTTCTTATTTATTTGCCAGTTCAGCTAGTGCTTCAATCAATACCTTTTCAATACCTATTTAGCACACTGAGTTTCACTCATTTATTGTTTCGTCTGACAATAAGTCAATCTATCAAAGTTGGTATTTCAAATGGAGCCTCGGCTGACCCCATGGCCGAAATTTAATCGTCAATAACCAACATAGTTTTCCTGAAAGCCCATGCGATAACTATTAAATCTGTCCTTGAGTCAAGCCATCTTGAATGTATTCAATTTATATATAAACATATATTACACACTAAAATTTCTTTTGCACTTTCACTCTTACGGACACAGAGAAATGTCAATAATTGAAAAAATTAGGTTTCTATGTTGCATGTAGAATGAAATTCTAGATAATAAAGCCATTGTAATAGATTAGAAAAATAAAAAACTTATTTTTTAATCCCCTTTGCAATCTGATAAAGTTCTCTTTTTTGATATTTAATAAAGTTTCTTTGTTTTATTCTGATTTACATTTGTGTAGCTCCATAAAAAACACGAAAGAGACATAGATTCTTTCCCTTTTGTGTTCAAACTGGTTTAGTCAGAGCATCTTAAAGCTTGAGTCTATCGACTCTTACTTTGAATAAATTCTAATGAAAATACGTAATCTATCATAATCAGTCAGCTGAGCTCAGTCTTATATCATTGACTACACTGACTGCAATTGAAAATCTGAATCATTTGGCTGCAAATATGAGCTGTAAGCCGCAAGAACAATGGCAAATGCAACTGAACAAAAGCAGAACTAAATTGGGATATGATTAAGGAGAGTGCAATGAGTACTATGAGTACTATAAGTACTATGAGTATTCAAGGGGTGTATATCATCGATGACTTCATGTCAAAGTGACTGTCAAACTGGTTGTCAATCTGTGTGTAAGTGTTATGCTAATTTAACACGCATGTTGTCACGAACAAGTTCGACATCTAACACAAAGGTTAATGTCCGTGACTTAACTGTTTTTTTGTTGTTTTTTTTTTTTTTTTTTTTGTCTTTTACGTTTCTATTTTTATTTTGGCAACAAAACAAGATCAACAGCAACAGCAACATCACGAAGTTGCCTAGCGGTTAAAATGTTGCAATGAGAACAGCGCTGGCCATAAGACATTAGAATGCTCGAGCTAGGCACGACTAGCTGAATACCCTTTAAACTGGACAAACTCGTTTTTGACACGAAACTAGTTTTCTTTCCATACATACGTAAGGCCCTCCGCTTCTGGAGCGTGTGCAGGGTATCAGCAAGAATACGGCACTTAAGGCCTCTGCAGACAGGCGACACAAAAGCAACAAAAGCAAATTGCAGCAACGGCGGCAGCAAAATGCAAATTGCAATTGGAAACTGCAGAAAAGTGAGAAACGGCCACAGAAACTGGGACAGACAATGCCAAGAGAGAGAGAGAGAGAGAGAGAGAGAGAGGGATAGGCGATATTCGTGAGTTGCCCTGCAGCGCAGCCTCAGCCCCAGCCTCAGCTTCAGCCTGTGGATGGGCGTGCAGCGAGTTGGCAGAGTTGCCGCCCAATTGGTCGTCAAATGCAATTTGGGTTAATTGCCGCAGTGACGCAGTGCAGCGCTGCGCAGCAGCAGCAGCAGATCATATTCAGGGAGTCGCCGTTGCAGTTGCAGTCCGAGTCGAACTTGGACCGAGTGTCCAATTAATGTGCGGAAATCTGCCAAGGCACGTCATAAAACACTGTCACTTTTTTTTGTCGTCATGCTGTCTTGGGCTAGTTGGCTCCCGGTGGAAATGGACAGCTGCAATGCAATTAGCCTGGCTCGGTCTAGCCGGGCGGCATTCTTCTGCGTCAGCCTTGGCCATGAAACACGCACCATAAATGCTTCTGGCTGCCATTTGAAGATTTGAAGAATGCGCTGGCAATTAAAGCCCCATTGTGCATTAGTTAGAAATTGAAATTGTCGTGCGAGACGATGGTCAATGGCACTCGCGGCAGCGCAAGCGACAGTTGCTCCTTTTATATCGCGTTATCGCGTGTGGGCAGCTCCAATCGAACCGGTTGGTGGTACACATACCGTTAGCCTCTAGGCCGGCCTTCGCATCCAAAATGGAGCTGTCTCTCAATTAGCGCCGCGACGACATCGCAGTGCACTGAACTTGTCGCGCATGAAGTCTTCATTGTTTATGCACTGCTAATGCCACACATGATTGGCCGCGGACAGAGTTGTTGGCCCAAAACTAAACTGACGTCAAACGGGCCAAGCGACTTAACCCGCATGCGCCCAGGCCACATTCACAATTGGTCATATTAAAAGAAAAATATTTATTTTTGTTTATTATGTTATTTTGTTCAATTTAAATATATTTTTTTATTCCTTGCATTTTTAATATTAATCCATGAGTTAATTAAAGAAAACAACATTTTAAAATATAAATAAAAATAATTAATAATAATATAATAATATAATAAAAATAATATAGTTAACAAAAAATCCTATAAACTAATATTTAAATAAATAAAATAAAAAATAATTTTTATTTTTTGCATTTGTAATATTAATCCATGAGTTAATTAAAACAAAAATAAAAAATTAAGAAAAATTATTAATATAATTAAATATTTATTGAAATTAAGATAATAATTAAAACAAAAGTAAATTAATTAAAATTAAACTAAATATTATTATTTCTTAATATAATATAATACAAAATAATTATTTAAAATTAGTTTCTAATGTTTGTAGTCTACTTCGGCTTCTATTTAGTCTCTTATTAATTTTAAGATAAATATAATTTATAGTTATGGCAAACACTTTTTTATTAGTTAGTTTTATTATCTATTAGTTAAATTTTGTTCATGTTTTTTTTTTATATAATATTATTAAATACAATTAGTTATTTCTCAAAAATAGTTGTACGCAATAAATTTTCATTTTTTATTATTTTTATCTATTTTTTAATTTTTTATTAATTTATTTATAAAAACCTTATCTAAATTAGCTTATTCTTACTAATTAGTTTTTTTTTTTTTTTTTTTTTTTTTGTTATGCACTTGGTTACTTTCAATATATTCTTATCTGTTTGTGCATTCATTAGTTTAAACACATATTTTATATTTATTGCTTGCAATATTAATGTAGCGCGATTTTACTTATATATAATTAACTCAGTCTATAAATACAATTCTAGCAGCTGACAAGCTTAAATTGTTTTTTTGCTATGGTATATTAATATATGTATATGTATGTATGTACATGTATATAGATATATGTCGATATATTGTTTGCAAACTCTCACTTTTTTTGTTTGTTCTCTATGTTCTCTCATTATCTCAAATATGAATTTTTCAATATGCATTTAAAATGCATTCCATTGTTCAATGGGTTAATCACACTCATGCACAGTCACGCACACACACTCGCACACACAGTTTCATATTCATACTTAGATAATAATAATAATATCAGCAAGAGTAATGTGGACCACGCGTGCTGCTCAAATCGTAGGGAGAGAGACAGAGAGCACTTGTGTTTCATGCTGAGTGGGTGAGAAGCGGCAACAGTTGTGTTTTGCCTGCGAAGCTGCGCGGTGGGCACTGAGACGACGGCAATGGCAATGGAAATGGCGATGATGTATCAAATGAAATGGTTAGTCGCGCTGCTGATGACGCTCTTCATATCTACTGCGGCTGGCCAAACACAGCTGCCAGATGAAGCGACGTCCGCATTGCCGTCAACCCCGTCGCCGACGACGCCGCAGCCCTCGCTGCCCAAATTGCCGCTGGCCGTGCACTACGAGACGCTCTGTCCGGACAGCGTTTACTTTATCCGGCGACGCCTGTACGACGCGCTCCTGGACAACGACTGGTGGAATCGCACCGACTTGAAGCTATATCCCTTTGGCAAGGCGGCAGTAAGTGGAAGAAGAGAATGACAGAGAGAGAGAGAGAGATGTGTTATTTCTCTATTTGATTTTTTTCCGGCAGTTCTATAACAACACGGAGACGGGGCAACTGCAGGTGTTCTGCCAGCACGGCGACAAGGAGTGCGAGCTGAATGCTCTGCATGCCTGCATCCTGGAGAATCTGGAGCTGCGGCAAGCCTTCGATCTGATCTACTGCATGCTGGACTCCTACTTCAACAACATCGAAGTCTGCGCTGTACACCTCAAGCTGGACGTTTCACGTGCGCAGGAGTGCAAGCGCACGCGCAAGACGGCGGATATTCTGCTGCCCTACGGCAAGGAGACGCTATCACTGCAGATTTCCTTTGTGCCCACCATTGTGTTTGACGGAGTAAGCACGAATTGGTTATAATTCAATTGTTTGATCCTAATCACTCTTATTATCTCACTCTCCCTCTCTGTCACACACGCACAGAATTTCCAGCCCTATGAGCAGAGCAGCATTCGCTATAATTTCGAGCGCCACTTTTGCCATGAGTATCAGCAGAAGTTTAATATTAAGCTACCCACTTGTGGTTAAGCACACATACATACATGTGCACATACATATGTATTGCAGCAGCATCAGTAAATAAATTGAATCATTTTATGCTAATTCAAAATGTTAATTGTGGAGTGTTTTGGTCTGAACTAAACTTTACAGAAAAGAGATAGCAGTTCGTTCAGTGTGGTGTTCTTCGATTTACTCACTTAACGAAAACAGCTGTAGCTGGACGAAAGGTTGTTGCATTGACTCAACTCTAGTTCTTAGCCGAGATATGAACCAAAGTGTAGACTTAAATGAAGTATTTCCCTCGAATATCGTGTGCTCTAAATACCTATATTTTTAAAAGTTTATTTTATTTTGTGGCGCTACACATTTCCTTTATATGCAAATTAGCTTTTGTTCGTAAGCTTTAAGCGAGAGCTGAACAGCATTATACTGCGTTTTATTTGTTTTGCAGATGTGGCAACACCTAAACTGATTACTCAATGTGGTAGCGCAAGAAAACTTTAACGGTCAAATAATGGCGGCAACACTTTAACGTATTCGCATTTAATTCGCATTTAAGAAAAATTCTATCAAAATAAAAATAAATTAATAAAAAATAGCCAAGTATGCTTAGGAATATTTGATATAAAAATGGCTATATAGATAACATATAATAATAATATAAAAGTACATAAAATACTTTAATAAGAAAAATCGGAAAATAAATTAAATACATTATTAAAAATAATAAAAAAAATTAATAATTTAAATTAAATTGAACTTGGCCTATATTTAACAACAAATCTTAAATACTGATATTTAAATAAATAAAATAATAACAAATATTTAAATATAGAATACAAAAATGCAAGTATTTTAAAAAATAATTATACCACAATTTAATTTGAGTTGCGTCAGTGTTAACTCTTAAATTATAAAAATTACTTTGTTAAATCTTTCGGAATAGCCCGCTAACAAGGTAAAACGAGAACGTGTTTCCACGGACGCTCGGAGAATTATTTATTAAATATCAGATTTCGCGACGCCCCTTTGGATGCTGCAGTGGAGTATTTTGCAATCTGTTGGAACAACACCTCGGGCCAGCCATTCAATATGCTTGCCCAGCTATATAGCTACAAAGAGAGGGGCCATACATTATAATTTGCCAGTCGATTTGTGCGCAAATTCACTTCTAGCCGCGGCATGGAAGGCGAATTAATGGGTCGACTACTGCGAACGGACACTCGGATGTGTTCCCTGCCAACGCTCTGCGTCCACCCTGCTGCCCAGCTATGTTGTTCTAAACAATGGGCCCACAAATCGATAAGATTACTGAAAGAGCGCTGATAGTTTTAGTCGACGACGATGACTGCCCGACAGATGACTGTCCGACGGATGCGGCGGACAAAAGCGTTTGACTCGTTCGCACAGTGCGCAATTCGTTGCCTGCGGAACAGCGGAATGCCCAGCGGGGCAGGTTTCAAGCGCGTGTCAGCAGCAGCAGTAAATGATGTCCACACAGAGAGACCACCGTCGGGCACGGCCACATTCACGGGCCTCAGCTGAGGCTGATGCTGACTCTGAGTCTGGGTCTGGGTCTGCTTCTGGGTCTGGGGTCAGCGGCGGGCGTGCTCACAGCAACTATATGACAGAGTGGCTAGACGAACGATGTCCGATTGTCTGGCTGCCCGCTGCGCTTTGATTTCGAGTTATGGCCGGTTATTGCAGTCGACGATGCAGCTGCAGCTGATGCAGCTGGCGCAGCAGTAGCCACCCACCCCCTCACCACGCCCCTTAATGCCATGTAATCCGAATCTCAGTTGGCCCAAAACAGCGCAAAAAATAAAATTTGCGCACAGGACAAGTTTAAGTGGCGGCAAAGTGGAAATTGCACGGGGGCACTGTGCAAGGGGGGGCGTGGCACAGATGGAGATGCGTTTTTGCGTTGCTCGCGTGTTGCTCTAAACGACGGCAACACCAGGCAACGCCCACAACCATGCCCCCAGGGCTATTTGGCCACTGCCATAGCCAGAGCCAGAGTCAGAGTCAGAGCCAGTGCACGCCAAACTCGTTTGCAATGCAACAGAAACAAAAACTGTTGCATTTCTAAGGGCAGCAGCAGCAGCAGTAGCAGCAGTAGAGACAGCAGCAGCCGAACATCAACACAGAACAAGTGAAGAAAAATAGCAAACAAATTTACTGCCAATTTGCTGCTCATTTCGTTTAGAAGGTGACATGGCCAGGGAACATGCGTGCCAGCTGCGGCTGTGGCAGCTGGCCGCGTGGCATGAACGTTTGTGGCAACTTCGACCAGGGCACAAAAATGCCAAGAGGACTGTAGGTTGAACTCGCTCTCTCTCTCTCCCTTTCACTCTGCCTCCCTTGCTCACCCTATCTCTCTCTCACTCGCTCTCTATGTGTGTCCTTTGAGCGTATGTGTTTCGCATTTTTACACTTAATTGCTGCGCTTGCTCCCAATTGAACTGTTTTTGGGGGCAGAACTGCAGCAGGACTGAGGCAGAGGTGGAGGCGGGGGCGGGTGTGGAGGCAGAGGCAGAAAGCAGGCTAACAAAAAGCGCAATTGCAACGGCAACTTTTGGCAGGCACTGCACAGCGCAACAACAACAACAACAACAGCAACAATAATAATAGCAACAACAATACCAACACACACACACACACACTGCAACCCACATGGAAGAGCTTCCCCACACATACTCGCGCAGCGCGCTTCCTCTCGCTCGATAGTTGCGGAGTTTTTGGTTAGTTTTCGATAACGTTTAAAACACCAAATAGGGCCGAAAATGTTGAACAAACAAACTAACTATTTTTGGAGGCGATAATCGACGTCAATTGCAAAAGGCAAAATGCAGTCGCACCTGCCGCTCAGGTGACCGCCGCTGCCGCTACCGCTGCCGCTGCCGCTGCCGCTGCCCTTTTACCCCTTTTGCGCGCCGAATTGCGCAATTTGCGGCAACTTTTGTGAAACATAATTTTTGGGCCAATTTATTGCGTGCCTTATGTGGGCGTTAAGCTCATCGCTCCACGCCCCTCGCCCGCCGCCCCACTGCACACCTCGCTCATCATCATTATCGCCCATCATCATAATCATCGTCAGCTGGCCCAACATTCAAATTTATGCGCCAAAAACTTCCGTTTGGCTGAAGTATAAAAATGGCCAGCAATTTGATTTGGCACTAAGGAGTGTGGACGAGGGCTGGGTTAGGGCTGGGTTATTCATTTAAATTATAAATGCATTCGGAATGTTTAATTTTTGAATAGCAGCAAGGACTTTGCACACATACACATGTAGACTGCCACACACACACACATACAGGCACACTTTGACGTCCGCATTTACACAGGCAGCACATTCGATTCGCATTAATCTTCATTTGTTTCAGAATAGACTGGCTATGGCGCTGCTGCTTCAGTCTCAGCCTCAGTCTCGGTCTCAGCTCCAGCTCCAGCTCCAGCTGCAAAAAGGACAAATACAAATCGAAAGCAGAAAATGTCTGCGGCATCGACACTCGGACGGCAAAAGAAAACGCAACGAACAGAAAAGCCATAGGTCATAAATTAGATTTTCCATTAAGCATATAAAAGCACCTTTTGGTTATCCTCAAATGCGTTCGCCCCACCCAGCGATAGAAGGCAAAAATCCAACTGTGCTGCAAAATCGAAGAAAAGCATTGAATAAACGAATGAGCCGACAGACGGCACAAAAGGGCAAGGTGCAAGATATCCAGGCAGCCCAAGCCAGTCCAGCCAGCCAGCCAGCCAGCCAGCTAGTCTAAGAATGTTGCCGAGGTGCGCAAAAGGAGCAGCAGCAGCAGCAGGAGCAGCAGCAGAAGTAGCTGCTCGAAGTATCCTGTGCAGCAGGAGTAGCAGCGACAACGGCAACGGCAGCCATATTGAATGGATTTGCACAAACGTGCAGAAAACTTTTGCTGACACAAAGGATGCAAAAAGGTGAAAGACGCAGCGGGAACGGCAGACCTCGGACAAACTTGATTTGCTGCAATATTTTTACATATAAAGTACATGTACATATATAGAGGGTGATGGAAGGAGTCTTCGCTGCGGCGAGTTATTACTGCGAATGGCTTTAATCAGCGGCCAAAATGGCGCATTGAAATCTCGTAAATGTAATGAGCCTTTTTGGCAGCCCATAAAAAGTCATATAAACATTTCAATAAACGCGCTGCACACGTAGCCGCTGCTCAGTGGCCCAATTTGGAGAGTTCCACCTGACAGGCGGCGTGAACGAATGAGCCGTAGTGTTTGATAAATTGTAGCTGCCCAGCACAGAGAGAGAGGGAGAGGGAGAGAGTGGGAGAGTGAAAGAGACAGAGTCAAAGACGACAAATGTATTCGAGGGCTGCTGCTCTGGTCTGGTCGATTCGTTTCAATTCATGCCATTGCCTGGCTAATTTAGTGAGGAAATGGACACAGCCACGAGGCCACAACAGGGCAACAGGATAGCAGAGGACAGGACAGGACAGGACAGGGCCGAGCGATAGGACAGCGACAGGACGTTGGTGACGACACAAATGTGTCGTATTCAAGGTCATAAAACGTGCGACACAACCGGTAATCAAAGCATGAAATTAATTTCCAATTGATTTTGGCCCCTTGTCGTTCGTTGCTTTGCCAATCGCTGCAGGAAGTTGACCAACGGAAGTGCGAAACGATAAACAGCGACCAGAGCGACACACAGAGGAGAGGTGAGGAGAGAAAGGGAGTGGAGTCGCAAAGGCAACAGCAACACCAACAGCAACAGCAATGTCCTCCATAGCACATACTTCAGCAGGAGCAGCTGCTGCAAGGGGACTTCACGGGCAACTGTGGGGGCATTAAACGATCAAACGTTTAATGACACCCGGCCAGCCATTGATTTGCCAAATACATGCGAGCACGATGGCCAGTGAGACAGGGAGAGCGAGAGAGAGAGAGGGAGAGAGGGAGAGGGAGAGAGTGTCCCCAAGCAAAGCAGTGGCGACTTGTGACTATGTTGAGTCAACACAGCCGCAGGGACAACATTCTGCGACGGCGGTCAGTCAAAGGACATCGACCAGCTGGCGAGGGCTGCGACAAGGGCGAACAGCAGAAGCTCAAGCAAACCTTTGCAATACATGGAGCTGCCCTCGCACGAGCGAGAGCTGTTGCCATTGCTGTCGGTGGGCATGACCATCAATATGAGACGAATGCCAATGGCCAGGCGCATAGACCAGCTGGCAATGGTCAGGCGGACGAGCGGATGAGCGGACGGACGAGCCACTTGGCTTCCACAAACACAACTGAAGCGGGGCATTTAATGTCGCTCTGGCTGTCATCACCAAAATCGAAAAACAAAGCAAGCGAAGCTAGGCCAAAAAAAAAAAAAAAAAGAAACTGAAAAAAAAAATCCAGAAGGAAAACGAAAAATGTGACAGACGAAAAAGCAAAAAAAAAAAAGGAAAAAAAATATGCACAGCATCCTTGACGTTTGTTCGCTCGTTGACGCCCGAGCAAGTCCAATAGAGGCGCCGTCCGTCTCTCCCCTGCGCTCCGGCTCCTGCTGTCAGCGCTGCTGACGGCCCAGCGGCGACCCATGGCCCATGGCCCAGGGCCGAGAGATGTGTTCATGTCTAATGTCGAAATGGTTAGTTTCACTTTTTGCGTCAGAAATCGTAAAATTGGATATAAAATTTTACGAGCGTGTGCCCTGAACTGGGCTCGAGTCTCCAGTCTCGAGTGCTCTGCTTTCTGTTTGCTCTCGAGCGTTGACATTGGTGGTAGCTGCTGCTGCCGTTGCTGCTGCTGCTGCTGCTGTCCGTTATATGAATTTGTCCTGGGCCTGTATTTGGTCACGGCGCAAATTTTGATGCTTAACTAGAAATGGCAGCTGAAGTGCCAGCAATGGCAGCAACAACAGCAAAAACCACAGCAGCAACCAAAATGGGGCCTCGTCTTTGTGGCAATAAATCATTTATGCAAGTTGCTGTTGCTGTTGCTCTGGTTGTTGCTGTTACTGTTGCTGTTGCTGTTGCTATTTGTGTTCAAATAAAAATTCAAGCAAGAATTTGTTTAGCAATTTTGCTTGTTAAAAATTTAAGCGCACTCGACGCATTGTCTTCAATGTTTATCTCCCACTCTCCCTCTCGTTGTCCCCATCTCTTATGTGTGTAAAGCTGTAAAGCTTATAATATGCAATAATCTAAAGTACACACACACACATACACTCCCTCTCTCTCTCTCTTTGAAGGGAGCTGTAGTGGCAGCGGCATATTTGCTCCATTCATGCATACATGTATATTCATGAGCAATATATTTTATAAGCATCATCATGCATATTGGATAAAAAGCAAAAAAAAAATCTAAAAAAAAAATCCAAGAAATTCAAAAATATTTCGATGTTCTCGGGCAGGCAGTAAAAGCAATCAGACGCCATTTGCCAGACTAGAGAGTCTGCAAACAGAGAGCGACGGGCGGGGAGTGAGAGTGAGACAGGATATGTGTAGCTGCCATAGATCTATTGAACTTACATAGCCATTGTGGCGGTAGTGAGAGCCCCAAACATCCTTTTTCAATTGTACCAGAGCGCCATGTGTATATTTGTAAGTCTATTGTAAGAGCCAAGGCAACAGTGGCCAAAGCTCAGAAACAGCGCCAACAGCAGCAGCAGCAGCAAAATATTTACAAAATTGTAATGGAATATCAACAGATCATAAAATCATGCACATTTTATTTGTCATACTCGTAAAAGAAATAGCAAAAAAATAAAATAAAAAAAAGCCGAAGCTGAAGCGAAACAAAATGGAAAGTACATACATATATAAGTATGGCAAATAAAATGAATAAACTCAACTCAACTCAACTCGACTCGAGCATGACAATGTCAATGGTGAGGCGAAATATATATGTATATGTGTATGTGCACATGTGTATGTGTAATATGAGAAACAGACTACAAGATGGAATATTGTGGTATTGTATTTATTGAATGGCTTTGGCAACCCGCTGGCACTTCAAATACAGATCCTTCAACAACTTAAAGGCTTCGCTCTTAAGCTAAGCCGCATTACGCGTTGAGGGCCAGCAGCAAGGGGGAAGTGGTCAATTTGCTGAGTGGTAAGTGGGCGGCTACTTAAAGTTTAATTTGAAAATTAGGCTGGCCACACAGCTCACAACAAACAAGAAAGAACAAATTCAGCAACAATAACAACAACAGCAACAACTTTGACAACGACACCAGCCACAACACCAATGACAGCAGCTTAAACAAATGTCGCTTCTGAGTTGTTTGCACAAAGTTTTTAGTTAATTTTTTCTTCTTCTTTTTTCAACAATCTTTTTTTTTTTTTTTTTTTTTGGTGTGATTTTAACGAGAATTTTGAAGCAGCTACACGCCCACGAGAATGGTGTGTGGTGTGTGGGCTGCCAGTGAGCAGAGCATGGACATTGTCCAAATAAGTTCGGCGTTCGCCTCGCAACTAACGAGAAAATGTCTGGCAAACACTTAAAACTTTTACGATGAGCTCCAGTCCAAGGCGCTGCGCACTGTGGTGCCAAATATTGCCAAATATTGCCAAATATTTGAAAGAAATTCAGATTTTGGGAGTTTGAATCGAGACTAACAGAAGATTATTCAAAGACTATAAAGAATTACCAATCAAATATTGTAAAGCTAAGTCCAAGCTCAACTTATATCTCTCTCTCTCTCTCTCTCTCACTCTCTCGCTTGCTGTCAAGAAATTTAGTTATTGATATGACTTTGAAGCGTCTAATAGTCTACAGAGCATTATCAATCATATTGGAGGCTTTGTCAAATTTCAATCCGAGTTCAATAGCCTCTATGATTATTGCTCTAAGCCTAAGCCTCTGTCTGGCTCTCTGCTGTCAAGCTGAAGCGAACTCGCAAACAATTCCCTGACAGAAATGGGTTAATTAGCCTGAGAGGACGAATCATTGGCAGCAGCAGCAGGAGCAGCAGTAGCAGGAGCAGTAATTATTGCTGTTAGCGTATCTGCATTAGATTTGCACTTAAAAACTGTCTAAGCCTAGCCGACAGCCACAACTATAAAATTAATGATAATTATAGACAGCACTCACCGTAGTTGTATCTCGATAGCTATATCTGTATCTGTCTATCTGTCCCTGGGCGTGCTTGTGTGCGAGATTCTGACTTTGGCTATTTTTGGCCAATTGACAATGCTGACAATTTTAACTTTAGCATTCAGTTTATGTGACTGGACTGAAGTGGACTGGCCTAAAAGGCCAGGAGCACATAAAAAATACGAGAAAGACCAGAGGAAGAAAATAAATAAAAAACCGAGAGAACACAAACAGACAAGCACGGTAACAAACTCCATGAAATTGAGGATGACTGACACTAGTAATAACCAGGCAAAGGCAAAGGCAAAGGCAAAGCGGGAGCGGGAAAGACGGAGAGACAGAGACTGAGGCAATGAAGTAGTGGAGCACTGGAGCAGTGCGGTAGCCAGCCATGCGGCTCATTGGCAAGCGCGGCCACAGCCGCCCGGACTAAAGAAGCGATAAAAACGAGATAAAACGCTTTAATAGAGGCGACATAGCCGCAGCTCCAAAAATGTTGCCAGCGCCGCAACGCAACTGAAGTGAATAGTCGTGTTTTATGGTTTATTTAAAAGTCCTGGGTGCCGGTGTGGGGGGGCCGTTGGTTGAGGGCGGGGGGTGCGATAAAGTCGGCCAGCAACGTTTGTCAATTGAACACTGAACTACTACTACTACTACTACTGCTAGTGGACTACCTGGCCTGTTGTGTGTTGGCTAGTAAAGCTGTCAAAACGATTACGCCAGCACACGGCACTCAGCGCTCGACACTCGGCAGTTGGCATTGGGCACCGGGCACCAGGCACTGGGCACACGGGTACAACAACCCCAAAAGCCAAAAATTCATTTGCCTGAAATTACAAATTACGGCACTTGCATTTACCACTACCAGCAGCAGTAGCTACAAGAACATGAGTACGAAAGAGCAAGAGTGAGAGGGAGAGAGTGAGGGAGAGAGAGGGTGAGGCAACTATTAACTCAACAAGCATAAAATGAAGCAGGCCAAGAAGTTAGCAAGCGAACACCAACTGAACAGAGCTAAGAGGATGCCTGTGCCGAAGTACCCAGTGCGAGGCCAGTGTGTGAATTACCTAGTATGTCTATGTGTGCCGTGTGTGTGTGTGCGTGGGCGGGTTCACAGCTCACATTCACGTGGCAGCTGAGCTGGCAAATAAGCCGACAGCAGATATTGTCAACGTGTGCCGCAATGACGCACTTCTGCAGCCAAGAGTGGGCCCAGGTGCTGATTATGTTGTTGTTGCTGCTGCTGCTGCTGCTGCTGTTGTTGTTGTTACCGTTAGCCATGTGCCTCATATTTCAAAGCCGTCAACACTTTTCAGCCCGAGTACAAAAATACGAACGAGTCCAACAGTGCCAACAATTATGACAGAAACTATGGCTGGCATAAATTTTGCACTTGTTTCGCTAGCTGATGGGCTGCTTTTGGGTACTATAAACACTACAACAACAACCACACCCAAGTAGGAGCGCTGCTGTCGGGTGCTACCGACTGCATGATACTCGTTCACTGCACAGAAACAGTTATGTTATGGATAACCTAGTTAGGCAGGAGACGGCAGCAGACTAACTGCAGCCCTAGCTCTAAACCTCAGATATACCAGAGTATGCCCCGACGGGAGTTATGCATATATAGTTTTTAGTAAGTCAACGATAGTAATAAAGTATTTTTTGGATGGTTCTCGATTTTTGTAGTTTCTAGCTCTAAAATTTAGCTCTTATATCGAAAATATCATATTAAGTTATAGTATACTATATTCCAAATCCAAAACCACGGACGGATAGCCAGCCAAACAGCAATTGGCCAAAAACCAATACACTCGCTTCAGTTCATGAGTGAGCATAACAGTATAACTAGCACCACTTCTAGCAGTGATCCTGGAAGTGGGTAACCTGACTGACTGACTGCCTATGTGTGTGTGTGTGTTGTTTTTGAAGGGGGGGCTGTTGTTATGACATTTGTTTGCTGTGAAATAAAGCGGCGCATTAAAGTTAATGACGCCCAGGAAGGTGGCTTAAACTGCCAGTCACTCAAAGGGCCACCACAGGCCCAAGGCAACCACAACGATAGTCGCACCGCACCACCACCGCCACGCACCGCACCGCACCGCTACCCCACTCATACCTAATTTAACTACAGCGTCTCTCTGCTCACCGTCACAAACTGAGGCGGAAATTAGAAATTAAGTCGCTCGCTGTTTGAATATAAATTTAATTAATGTTACACAAATGCTTAAAAGCCTGCATAGTTTGTTTGCCATAGACCAGCGCCAACAACAACAACAACAACAGCAACAAGGAGAATTGGCCAAGGACCATCCCAAACTCTGACAGGCAACAGCACGCGCCTTCCGCTCCCCGTCCGTCCGCCCTTCCGGTGGTGTTATGTGAACTTTTGGTCGCTGTTTAATAGTTTTCAAACGCTTGTCTAGCTGACGCCTGCCGTCACTTCTATCCGTTGAGCTGTACATCAACAGCCGTCCTCCTCGAGGGTTGACCAGTAAATATATGAAATAATTACTGAAAATATAGTAATAATACAAAGAGTGCTCCCGGTGTGCGAGAGTCTTCAAGATGTTTGCACTAAAAATGGTCTATATATAGAACTTGTATTGCCCCTGCCCCTGCCCCTAACCCTGCTTCCATCAGTCGACGACAGCTTTGATGGCAAGTTTGTAGCTGACCCACGGCAATGCGCGTGGTGTGCGTATCTATAAATTGAATAAAGTTGCCCTCTAACAGCAATTAGGACTGGCCAAAAATGGTCTTCCATGCGGCTTGAGGCTTGGCCGGTCAGCATTGTTGACTAATAAAGGCGGAACTGTATCCGGAGGCACTTGGTTGCGTCATGTGTGGCCTTGCCACTGAAGTGGTGCGGTGTGCTCTGTGGTGTGATGTGCTGTGGTGTGGCCTGCTGCAGTTCATTAATTATTTCAGCCCACAGCGTGTGCTCCACACAGGAGGCACTTTTATTTCTATTGTTGTTGTTGCTGTTTGTCTGTTAGACAAAAGCAAAAGTCACTTAATTAGTTGAACTTCTGCGCATGGAGTAGTTGAAGTTGATTATTAGAGCAAACTTTGACATCGATAACAAGACAAAGTCATTAGCATTCGCACTCAACCCACGCGCAGTGCTGCGAGTGCGAGAGCGACACGACAAAGCTTTCAATGGATGCATCACATTTCTTTTTGGCTGTCGCGCAATCCAAATAACATTTTGTGATTTGCATCTTACAATGGCTGCTGTTGGCCAGCAGCAGCAGTAGCAGTGCAGCAGCAGCAGCAGCAGCAGGAGGAGGAGGAGCCGGAGAAGCAGAATTCGGACACATAGCTGCCCCCGCAGCGGTGCCATTAAATCATGCTAAATGTCACTGGCTGTTGCCGTCACTCAGAGCTGCGCCAACACCGCCAATGGCTGCGGGCAGCGAGCTACCACTGTGAATAGAGAAGCCACCAACTCTGCCCCTGCTGCTGCCCCTGCTGCTGCTGCTGCTGCTGTGGTTTTGCAAATGCAAATAGCAAGAGCGGCAGCAGCAGCAGCAGCAGCAGCATCAACAACATTTCCATGGAATTAGTTAACGTTTACCAACCAAATGCAGCAATAACAACTGCCCCAGCGACCGGCTCGCCGACTGCCTGTCGCCGTTGTAAGCTGGCCAGCAAATTGACAGTGTTAAATTAATTTGAAAATGCATGCAACTGTTCCAGCTGCAAGTACAACTGCACCTCTCAGTCGCCCTATCTCACTCGCCCACTCCCTCTCACTCTCTCTCCCTTAGTACATTTCCATTACCATTTACCCTGGCCACAGGCAGGGCCTAGGTAAATTCAAATGCACAGCCAGCCAAGCAATCGCCCTGGGCGGATCTGGCCAGTCACCAGTTGTCAGGCGGAGGACCCGAGAGCAGCCGCCAGTCACCGGGCAGTGTTGTCACCTAGATGCGTTTCACTGATTTTAATTAATTCATCTGTCAAATAAGATTAGTTTTATGGTTTACAGTGTACACAGTGCCCTCTTGTTGACTGTTTGCATTCATTGTTGTTGTTGTTGGTGCTGTTGGTGTTTGTGCTGGCCTGTGGCATTGGCACTTGCGGTTCTCTGTTGCTAGTTTAGCCACAGCACACACACACCCACACACACATACACACACAGGCAGAGCTCCTCCTAGTTGTGCCATGAAAAATAACTAATTTATTGCAATGCAATTGAACCACTGGCCAGTTCACATGTCAACGGGGCCAAGGTGCTAGGCTAGGCCAAGCCAAAACTGCATACTGCATACTGCATAATGCATAATGCATGCTGCATATTGCAGTGAGCCGGTTTCTATTTAACGCTGCCTCATTTTGTGTGCCCTAATCGGATTCCGGCTGTGCCATTAATAAACCGTAATAATTCAATAAAGATGTGGGCAATATAATTAAACCTGTTGCCGCATGTGGTTCGACTGCTGCTGCTGCTTGCAGTTCGAACAAATTTCACTTTGACATGCAGTGCAGTTACACACACACACACACGTGCACACAGAGAGACACACGCATAGCAAGGCTCACACGAGCGCACATTTAGTCGGCCGTATATCCGGCCTAGCTGCCCACTCCAGGCAGTCATATGGCCCATTAGGCACAGATTTTGTAAATTATGTCAATAATTCAATACAGAAATGCCAACGCAGCTGACATTTGGCAACCGAACCCAACCCACCACCCACAGTCTCTATTTGCCACCTTAATGACAACGGCAGCAGCAGCAGGAGTAGGAGCAGGAGCAGTTGACTTCGCGTCATTGTTAATCGCCCGGCCATAAACCCAAAAACAATTAACTTAATCAATTGCAATTGAGCAATGTCATTTATGATTGTGCGCTGCCACTTGCCTGGAACTGGTCCCGGGACCCCGATTCCTGCTGTCTGCTGCCTGCTGGCTGAACTTTCCTCCCACATATTGTTTATGTATGCCTGCGATTTAGCTGCCGCCCAGCTGGCTGCTCCTGTTGTCATAAATAGGATTGTCAATCGCCAAATTGCGCCTAGGCTCTGTGGGTCTGTAGTGTCTGAGCAGGAGCCGGAGCAGCAACCAATCGCTGACGTCGCAGCTTTGTGTCTGCGCCGCGCCATCATCATCATCAACAACACTGTCGTCATTGTCGCTTGCTTTTTGGGCCTGGCTCTGCTATCCTTGGTGTTGTGGCTGAAAATTATTATGGCGGTTATTATTCACAGTCAATTACATTGCCACAGCGACAAACACACACACAGAGACAATATAGCTGTGAAGACGGCGCACAACCGCATGGCCGTCGCGGCGCTAAGACAGCGAGCGACACTTTGACAGGGACAACTATCCATCTATGTATTGCACATAATGACAATTATAATGGCAACCACAATTATGAATGCCTGGCGATTAATAACGCCAACTGACGGGCTGCCACAAAGGCAACAACAACAACAACAACAGTTGCTGCTGCTGCTGCTGCTGTTGTTGATGTGGCTTGTTATGTTGCCCGAAATAGATTTTCGAGTGTATTAAAATTGTTTGGCTGCTCTGGCAGCGAGTTTAATGTGCTGTCAATTTAACATCGCTTAGTCTCTCATTTCAAGTCAGAATTGAAGGCTGTCGACCCAAGGCGGTTGTTGGGCTAGCAGGATTTATGGGTTGCCTGGCTGCCATATGCCTAGTAATAACACTTTCAGCAATTATTTCATCAATCGTGGCAAATGAATTAATTGACAATTTACATGAAATATATATATGTATTTATTATACATGATTTTATATAAGATAAATATATATTTATTATAAATAAGATAGACGAAAATATCTATCTTTTGCACTTTAAGCTTGCTCTTATCGACTTGATTGCATTTTCAATTACTTAGGATGTATATATGTATGTGTATAAGTATTTGTTTGAAAGGATTGCATTAGCTCTTTTGAATTGAGCTCTCATTTCATTGTGTTTTCATTGTGTTTAATGCTTCGGCTCCTTATTTATTTGCCAGCTATTTTCTTGAGCGACAGCCAAGCTTAAAATGTAGCTCGAGTTTCGCATTGCCATCGTTGTTGTTGTTGCTGCTGCTGTTGTTTTATTTGCTGTTTTGCGCGCCAAATCGTTAGCGCATTTTAATTAAACTCTAAATTAGTCATTTTCATTGGCCTTTGGCTCAATGTAGTGCGAGGGCCCTTCAGCTTCGCTGCCTTGGCTTCGTCTTCCATCGCCTTTTGGCCGTTGCTTCTTGCACTTCTTTGAGCAAATGAAAATTGCGGCACTGCCGCATTGCGTACCAAAAACAGTCTATGTGTGTGTGTGTGAGTTTTTTTTGCTAGTATGTGTGAATGTTTATTGTTGCGCTTTTTGCTGCTGCTGCTGCTGTTGCTGTGCATTTTCTTTTCATTGAGACGACAGTTGCTTTCTCTGTCAAGCCTGGCCGGGAGACTGGCAAACTAAATTAGGGTTAAGATTGCAAATAAAATGTATTATCCGGATCTCTCTCCCCTTCTCCCGTTCTCCCGTTCGCCTTGCGACTCATTTGAATTGCATAAACAACTTACAAAGCAAAAAGTTCAACGACTGTCGCTGTCGCCATTTATCTCTTTTAGCTCCGTCGCTGTCTAATGACACGCCCACCAGAGCAGCACACGCAGCTCTGCGCAGATGGATGGGGAGATGAAATTCATGGGAATACGCCAAAGCGACCGCAATTTAAGCCTAAATGCTGTGCGTTTAAACAACGTCAGGCCAGCGGACATGCAATAGCACAGCCCCAGCTTCCCTGCGTCTTCAGCCACAGCCTCGATTCCTAGTTCTAGCCGCACATTCTCTCAAATTCAGGAGTAACCAAGTACAAATTTGCCAGCAGCCAGCCAGGCAGTTGGAGCGGACTTTGTCTTGGTCTCACACTGGCTGGCTGGCTGGCTGGCAGCCAGTCCGTTTGTCCGGCCTCTGTCTGCACATGCTGCCTGTCAGCACGCCTCGGGCTGTGGGCTGGGCCCGGCCAACAGGCCGTATGCGCAATGTGTGCGCAGAATACTGCAGTGTCTAACTGCACTAAATTTAACTACAGTTAAATAAATTTCATGAAATTAGTAATATTTATGTAACATTATTACACTGAGACGGCAACTACAAATAAGAGGAGCTGCCGCAGCAGCAGCAACAACAGCAGCAACAGCATCCACAACAATAATAAAACTGGCGTGCGCCTAAGTAACCGCTCTTTATCTCTTTCAATAACGAGTCTAACGACATCAACAGCAACAACATCAACAGTAACAACAGCAACAACTGCTAGTAGAACTACAACTATAACTGGTAGTTGTGCCAGAAGTAGAACTCTACGATTCGGTCATCAACTTGGTTATTGTTGCCTGCGCTTTTGTTGTCCATGTTGTTGTCGCTCGACTTGAATGAATGACATAATGGTGGAAGACCACAATTTCAAAAGCATACTTAGCAAATATTACGAAATACTGCGAAAAGTGCATGCAACAAAAGAATAACAAGCCAAGCAGGGGACCTGGGCCACGGCAGGCCGAGCGGCGACGCGCCGAGGCTGGCCACAAGAGCAGCCGCCTAGGTGAACCAAACAAAGGGGACAAAACAATGCCAGCGACGACGACGTGCCATGGACAACATGCCACAGTACGAAGCCGGGCGACCAGAGACTAAGCCACTATCAAAGAGCAGATGCCAACGTGCTCATAACGTGAGAGTTAAGTTAAATAGTTATGCACGCACAATTCTCTGTGCAGCGCTCGATAGGCATTCGCAAATGCATAAAAATCGATTCAATCAGACTCTGCGATGCTCTAGCACGTTTCTATAGAATATATATGTTTTCTTATGACCTATAGGTGAGGTGAAAGCTTTTGTCTTTTCGTCAAGCCCAGTAATCCTGGATCTTTGTATATAGTTTGCTTTATTTGTGGAGTAAGTTGTAGCTAAGTCTGTTCCTCAAAACTTGGGATTCTAATATACTAGAGCTCAGCATTGGGAAAAGTTAGGATATTAAAATCAGATATATGTATGCTTCAACTCTGCCTCTGATATCTCAAATTTGGTACATTTGTTTAAACAGCTGCTTTGCTCACAATCTGGGAATATCAGTAACCTTTCACAGCCTCAAAAATGTAATGCTTCCATTATAAAAATAAAAAAAATAGTAAAAATTTTGATAGATAACATTTTTTAATGTATTTATAATATTTCTAAAATAAAAAACAAAAAGGAATAATGTATTTTCTGTAGATCCTTATCATGTCAGTTTTTCAATGTCAAAGTTAACTTTATATTTCAATTTTGAACTCTCTGGCTCTTATAGACAGACAGAGGGGCACTACGTAAAACCAATCTACTTTTCTCACTTGCTGGTCCCTCATAAAAATATGAACTATTTTATTTAGTGAACAACACACACACACACACACACCCACAATCTAGGCCTCAGTGCACATTGGAGGACATTAGGTGTCGTGAGCGGGCTGTCACGTGCTCAGCACTGGATGTACTTATGGCGGGAACTGTTGCTGCACTGGCCATAGTGTTGTCCTGTGTCTATGCCGTTGTTGCATTAAATAATAATAATCATAATAAGTAATGTAGGTAGGCAACGCTTTCAAGTGAGCAGCACGTGCTGCTGCAGGGCACTGCGGGTCGAGGCGGTGGGGGGAGGGGGGCCAGCTAAACGTCAAGCAAAGTGCGCCAAAAGGACACTACAGGATACTGTCGCTGATGCTACACTTCCTGAGCTGTGTGTAGCGGCAGCAAGCAGCAGCCGACCTGCGTTGCCTGTTCATTTGCCAGCCATGCAGCCAGACAGCCAGAGAGCCAGGCTGACTGTCTGCTTGCCTCCCGTTGGCTTTGTTGGTCTAAATTCCTTAGCTGCTGTAGCGTTTAGTTGCTGCACTCCTGCTGGCTCCATCACCACTCATCAGAGCTGTTGTTCTCGGCCACGTCAGCACGTCTCGTTAAATCCTTTGGCAGAGGGCGGTACATTGTTATCTGCCTGCAGCTCGCCATTGTTTATAGTTGCCAACTACGGGGTGCATACATACATACAGCTATATAGCCGAGGACCAGTTGGCTTGGCCCGGCCTTGGCTGCGCTACTCCAACTATGGCTTGGCTCAGCACTAGACAAATACTTTGGGTTTCACATGCTCTCAGCGAGCTTATAAAACAAGTAAAAACAGCATCCTCATTGTCGGTAACAATAGCTCTTCGAGCCTAGTTAGTGTACGCAGATTTTGCATTTTACCTTTGCCTCTACCTCTGCCTCTGTCAAGGAATTAAGCTGAAATGATTTAATGAGCATGTTTTACCTAAAATGTAGTAATTGTCACGTATTACGTGCTCAGAGTGAAGATATTCTACGCACAGCCGACAAATAGCTAAATCTCTAGCCTAGTTGCCAGGCAACCTAACTGCCTGATTATCCGACTGCGGCCTGACTATGGAATATGTATATTTGCATATGTAATTTTATGGTAATTCTCGTTAAAAAATATATGAATTGCGGCATATACAAGAGGCTAGAGCAAAGGCAAAAGACAAGTGTATGTGTGTGTGTGTGTGTGCGTCTCCCCTCTCTCTCTCTGTATATGTACGGCTGGTAGTTAGTTGGCTTATGAAGCTCATCTTTGTATATGTAGATATATTTTGTATGTTTTTCGGAAAACCAAATTAGAACCTTGGTAGCAGAATCTTTGCAGCTTTTCAGTTCACCAACCGACGCACGTGGCAAATGAAATTTGTGGATGCTTGTTGTTGCTGTTGTTGTGGTAAAACTCTTGGCGAACAAATTTTCGTGCTGAGTGCATAAAAGACTCTAAAAAATTCATATAAAACCAAAGAACGCACTTTACACGCTCCGTCACACACACACACACACGCACACACACACATGAGAGTCGTTCACGTATGAGTGACATGTAATAAAAACGAAACAATATTGTATGATAAAGTATACGCCCAGTGGGCAAAAGGTTTCGCCTGCGTACTTCTAGATGCACACACACACACGCACACAGAGACACTCGGTTACTAGCATATGGATATACATATATGAAAACTGAATTAAACGAACTACGAATGGGACCATAACAACAAAAACAACAACAACAGCAGCAACAACAACATCTCAGCAGAGAAAAAACAACCGCAGCAAGCAGTCATAACAATAGCCGGGCAATGAGAGCCACAAAAGCAATAGCCAGCGTAAGGCAAAAGATAATAACAACAACAACAACAACAGCAACAATATCAAGCAGTCAGCAGAAGACAAAAAGCAGCAACAGCAACAGCAACAGCTACAACAACAGCAACAACAATTGGAATGCGCAGCATAAACAGGAAGCACAATAGAGTCAACTTTCGACGAGGTCACCAACAACACAACAAAAGCTACAACGATTGCAGGTCTTACGGTCGGTCACTTAATGGCATAGCTGTTGCTGCTGCTGCTGCTGTTGCTGCTGCTTCTGCTGCTTCACTTTTGAGCTGGTTTTTTGTTGTTGGGGGCAAACAGCAAGCAGCATACTTTATTTGATGGTCATAACTTTTTCATTAGAACAAAAATATATATTCGAGCACAATATGTCCCGCAGCGCCGTAAACTATAAGTATATAAATAAGTATGGTACTGCGAGCAGCAGCA
Organism: Drosophila navojoa; assembly: GCF_054131105.1. Classification (NCBI taxonomy): domain Eukaryota; kingdom Metazoa; phylum Arthropoda; class Insecta; order Diptera; family Drosophilidae; genus Drosophila; species Drosophila navojoa. The sequence goes on from NC_142890.1 coordinate 2,530,488, forward strand.
GAAGCAGCAACAGTAGAAGCAGCAGAAGCAACAGCAGTTCATATTACGATGTCACATGTGTGTGAGACTGTTTGTGCCTTACTCTTGGTCTACTCTGCGTGGCTGCGCTGGAACGGGAGCAATAGCCTGAGTTGTCATACTTTTTGGATGACCATAAAAGTTGCTGTGAAGCAGCACGCTTTACATTGCCATTGCAGCTACTTAAACAACCCAGGCAACAATAACGCCTGCCCCGGTCTGCCGTTGCCCACTGAAAGTTAACGTTTAGTCGCAAGTCGCTCACTGGGGAGCGAGCGTTGAGCTTTGCCGCTGAAAGTCTGAAGAGCCAGCCGAGTCAAGTTTAAAGATAAACAATCATGCAAAAGCAGAAAGCAGACAAGCAGCAGAGAGCCAAGACCAGACCAGTTGGCCAGATTGTCAGATTGTCAGATTGCCAATAACGGTGCTACGACTTTAAATATGCTGCTGCCTCGGAAGGGCTTTAAGCAGGGCCCAAGTGCCATCGACAAGCAACTGGTTGAGTCGAGCACTGCCAATGCTATATATTAAAATTTCAATTTATTCCATTCATTCAATTAGCTCTAATTCCACCGGTAATTCCCTCATCAATGACGAAGCTAAATAAAAAAAAAATCTCCTTCAATTATTGCTATTTGTGCTGGGCATAAGCTGAGCTGGCTTGCAGCATGTGACTGCAGCTCAAAGAGTGCAGCATAACGTGCAACGGTTACCCTAACGATGCTCTAACATGCAAAGCCTTGCCACTGGCTGCTTTCGTTCGCCCTCGCTTCCCCCTGCGTTGCGGCACTCTTGCACTGAGCCTGCTTCAACATTGTTTCAGAAGTTTTGAATTCGAGTACCAAAATCAACAACTTACCGCTGTTGTTAGCGTTGTCGGCGCATACTTCTGTTGTTTTCGGGCCCTGTTAGCGACGCATAGGACTCGGCAGGCGGTCTGCACTGCTCTGCGAGGCTCTGCGCGGCTCTGTATGGGTTGTATTTATTTGTTGCCGCTGTAAAGCCAACCAAACTTTTGTCCTCAGTTGCACAAATACTAGCAAGCAGTGCGAAGGAGGAGGGGCAGGTGGCGGGAAGACTAGAAATGTACAAACACTCGTTGCAAAAGATTGCCTTGGGAAATAAAGACGTCATCTCGTGCAGTTGAATGCCCCAGAGAGAGCTTACTAAACTATTATGGTCTCGCGTTGCAACGGCAGCGCCAAGCCTAACCGAGACAACAACTATTATAACAATAGCAACAGCAACAGCAACAACAACAACGACTTGGAAAAACATCACTAATAACACCAAAAACAACAATACCGCCAGCGCCGACGCTTTGTATGGACCCAAAGCACAGCTGCACGCATATCATATCATACGAATTCCAGGACTAACTGTAAATTCAAAAGCCAAAAGCGAGTGCACACAGCTGCCAGCCCTGGCACACACACACGCACACACACACGCACACACACACGCGTTGGATGGAAAAGCTTACTGTCCACTTAAGCGCTGCTTGTTGGTCGCCAAACAGAGACAAAAGGCAGCGCACTGCAAAAATCAGACACTAAGTATACCCTTAAGATATTTGCAACATGTACTTTTTTGTATACCCAACACATATTTAAATGTAGGGTATGATCAGCATGGAAATAGTCATACAACTAATGAGAGCTCTGTGGCAACAACACGAATGTCGTTAGGCTCAGCTATATCGCATTGATCGTTGTTCTTTGAAAGCCATAATTACTCAGTCAATCCAATGAGTTTATAGGGTATGTTAGAGTTGAGCAGATTGTTATTTAAATCATGCTGGAGGATTAGTTCGATATTCCCAGCTAGGGAGCACCATGATACATGAGAAAACAATTCTCTCTTCTATCATCGATGCTCTATCCCAAACCATAAACTGTATAACAATTTTTACCTAAATTCTGGTATATACTATAGAGCATCTCAGAGCTGAGCACATCTAACCAAATTTTCTCTTTTCGGCATCAATCATAGAGGCAACTGAAATCAAACTATACTTTAGAATACTCCCTTCTAGCATATCCTATACAGCCTTAATGTTATGCCTTACAGGGTATCTCCACAGCTGAGCATACTTAGTTGTAGTATTTCTACTTGTTTTGCTTTTAATTTGGTTGGTTGTTTGTCATGCTTGTTACTGCAGTTGCTGTTAGTGCTGCTGCTGCTGCTGCTCCTGCCCCTGCTCCTGCTCCTGCTGCTGTCGCTCTATATATGTATTGCTGCTCTGTTGCTTCGCTTGCTTTGCCGTTGACAAATACATTCAAATGAATGTGACTCGCATAGATTTGCTGAAATGGACATGAAAATGAGAAATGCGTTCAACGAACCAGTAAAGCGGCTAAAGATGCCCCAGAGTCCCACACACACACACACGCACACAGAAACAAAGACGCTGCCCAAACAAGCAGCATGTGCTTTTGTATCTATGATGTGTATGATGTGTGTGCGCCTGATGTGTGTGTGTCTATGTGTGTGTGTGTGTGTGGGACGGTAACAAGAAGCAAGAAAGTATTTCTCATTTGGCAGAGGCTTCAGTTGCAGCTTCCCGAGTTACGCATTCAAAACTCATCATCATCATCAGCATCAACGCACGCAACATCAGCAGCAGAGCTGCAGAATGTGATGTGGCAACGGCATTATCATAAGCTTGCAACTGCAGCTCTCTGCCAATGACAATCGGTGGAACATTTTATTGTTTTACTGCAGCAGCTCCAACGTTCCTCGCTCAGACACAATCATACGCCTGACTAATGCACGACTAATGCGCAATGTGCCGTATACGTAATAATATGCTACATCTAGCACTCAACATCACAAATAGCGTCACGCTGAGATAGTCAGAATGTGGAATAGTTTCACAAGCTGCGGACTTGAGCTTCTTAGTCAAAACTATCTTATATTTAATATTGATATTTTTATGGTTCATGGCTTAAGCAATGTATGATTAAATATTATATGATTGTGATATATCGAGAATTTTTTATATGCAACCGCCAAATATCAGCCATGTTTATCTGTCTGCTTACATTAGAGTCTCACAGACTTGTTGTCTATAAGTATTGGCGTATTAGATTTATCCACAACTGGCAGACATTTTCATATTAAGTTCACATAAATTTCATTTTAACAAGAATGGCCGCAAGACAATACAAAGTCTGATGACATTATTTGATTGTTTTCTGCATAATGCTTGCTATTTTCCAGTTTCTTTTTGGCAGTCGAAATGTTGGCATTGTTAGAAATTTTTATGCGTGACTACTGGACACACTTCACTCAGGTGAATTTGCAGCTAAAAATGTGAAATTGCCTAGAATGTATGGAATGGAACCAAGGGAAAGTAATGGGCATAAAAAGAGATATAAAATAATAATAATTTAAAATATTACACTCATAAAAAATTTTTATTTGAGGTAAACTTCTCCCATGTTGTATAAAATTAAATATGATTTTATTTAACAAAAATTAAGTTGGCAAAATATTTTAAGTTTTTTTCTTTTTCAGTCATACCACAAATAATTCACAATTAACTGAAAATCTAATTGAATATTGCAATATCGTCAATATTCAATCATAAATTCAATCACTCACCCTGGTCACCTTTTATTGGAAAACAATATTCATTAAACTCCACACAGATTAGCTAATAAAAATATGACTTGGAGCGTTTTTATTGATGAAGCACACATTAATCAGAGAGCAGAGTATGAAGAAATCTTGAACAAGTTCTCTAAACAGAGCCTTTTACATTGTGCTATAATGTAGCGTATGAGAATGTGCATGCGTGGATGCTGCATGTTGGAACATGGTAAATGTGCGTATAAATGTGAATTTGAAACAAAAATGTATGACATTCAAGTTAAAGTCAAATGCACGCATCAGCATTAGGAGGGCAGCAGAGCCAACTGAAATCTTATATCTAATGGGAATATGTGTCCGTGTATGTATGCGTGTCCGTGTATGTGTGTGCGTGCTTTTTGTGTGCAGGCATCACGTAATCATTGCACAACTACGTAAAAGGCAGCCATTATTATTTGAATGAGAATGTGAATGCGAATGTGAGAATGTTGCGAACGTAACAGAAAATTACAAGCGAAAGATGTTGGCATTTACGATAAAAGCCTTGGTAATGTTCTACTTACGACGCAACAAGGCCGCCGCCAGCCAAGCCAAGCAAACGGGTCAGGGGCAGGGCAGGGGGCTGGAGCAGGAGCAGAAGCAGGAGCTGGGACTGGGGCTAAGACTGCTTGTCAGCTTGTTGCTTTACTTTACTTTATGTTTTTGCTCATGTTGTGTGTTTTTTTTTTTGGCTGCAGGTTACCATTTGTTGAATTTTCAATAATACGAATTGCCTCGCATGCGAAACGTTGTTTGCAATTAATTTCTTTAATGAATGCATAATTGCATTTTTGTGCGCGCCTTGAAGCCATTTTGCAAAGAATTCAAATGAAAATAAATTAACGTAAAGCAAAAACTAATTAAAATGCGCCAGGCGCCAAGAGAAATACGTGTTACGCAAAGAGCACATACAAGTGCACATGTGAGTGTAAGAGAGTGTGTGCGTATGTGTGTGTGTGTGCATTATTTTATGCCATTTGTTGGTTTTATTTTTGTTTGTTTGTTTTCAGCATTTTTTTTTTTTTATATTTGTTTTTACATTTTACTTGTGTTGTTTTGGTTTTTATTTTTTGCAGTCGTCCGAATAATGAATTTAATGAACCATTAAGATGCTTGTCCAGTGATAAATTTCAATGCGCCGCATAAATTAAATGGCTCACGTACTGCGCACTCTGGCCATTGGCCACATTGATTGCATCGCCCGAACAAATAATGTTATGTAAAGTAAGGAAATTCGCATGCAATGCTTTATTATTGTTTTTCACGCTTGATTCTTTCTTTTTTTTTTTTTTATTTATTTTTATTCTTATCGTCAAGATTTCGGAACATTTTTTTTAATTTGTTTAATTGCACTACAAATAAGCACAATTACTTTGCCCGACCAGCGCATGACTTTTACCAACTTTCAAATGTGACTTAAGTCGGTTGCTGCAGTAACGGTAGCACCACCAGCAGCACCAGCAGCAGCAGCACGGCTAAGGAGTAGCAAAAGAAATACACGAAGAAAAACTGAACTGAACAAACTGTCAGACAAATTGCTGCAACAAATTTGTATTTTTTTTTTTCTTCCTTTGCTTTCATCTCCCTTCTGGTTGTGTGCCAGCTTTGGGCGTAGCAAAAGTGTTTTACATGCCAACAGATTCATGGTATTTGCACGCACGGAGCTTAATGTCGCACCCGGCAGCCAGTCGACCCACCCATAGCCCAGTTAACAGCACGCAGCTTCCCTCTCACACTCACACACACACACATACGTACACACACATACGCACATATACATATCAGCATTTGTTAGTCGCACGTTGTCTGTTTGTCTGGCTCTGTGGCAAAAAGTTTTCTTATATGCGTATATGCATGAAGTACAAGAAAGCGGCGCCAAGAGCAGCACGGCAGCAAGGCAGCACGGCAGCAAGGCAGCACGGCAGCAAGGCAGCACGGCAACACGATGAAGAAGGCTTGTTTCCATTGCATACTTTTCTGGTTGCGTGTGCGAGAAAAAAGTTCTTAAGCTGCTTTAATGGGTTTGTGCGTAAGCCTGTGCCAAGTTCAAGCCGTTGAAAGTGCTTTTAAAGTCGCCGAGCAGCTCATTGCACACCCACTCACAAATGCAAACACCCCGCACACACACACACACAGATAGACACACCACACGCACACACTCCAAGAGAAGAGTCAAAAAAATAAATAAATAAGTAAAGTTAATAAAAATAAAAGCAAAAGTTTGCAACTCAACTTTAATTACATTCTGTTTCAGGTGTGTTTGCACGTACCCCTCTCCCTCCCTCTCTCTCTCACTCTCGTCCACTGCATATGTGTGCGTGTGTGTGTGTGTGTGTCAATGCTTATTTAGAGGCGCTGACTTCGACGCTGGCAATAAAGAGCAGCACAAAAAGCAGCACATACCTGAGAGCGTGGCATGAAAAAAATGTGAATTTAGTTGTTGCCAGTGAGTGCAGCCAGCAGCCAGCAGAGAAGAGAGCAGAGAGCAGCCGGCAGCGAGCAGCTACCGCCTTCATAATGACTTCATTCAAATGCCAACAAACTTGAAATACCAAATGAAATAACTTGCGCCTGGGCACGGCCAGGCGAACTGGCAACAGCAACAACAACAACAACAGCAACAGCAGCAGCAGCAACAACAACGAGTTGAGTTATGAGTTGGCATATGACTTTCATTTTGAAAACCAACGCACACACTTATGCGCACACACACACAAACACACACACACACACATGACAGAAAAATGTTGTTGCCATTTGCAAGCAACATTCACACATTTGACTGTGAGATGGCTGCTGCTGCTCCTGCTCCTGCTGCTGCTGTTGCTGCTGCTGCTGCTGCCAGTGCCTTAACTGTTGCCCAAGCCCGCAAATGTTTGCATTTTTGCACATTTCTCCTGTCTCATTATGCTAAATACATTTGCATTGTTTGCCGTTGTTTTTCTAGCTCTTTTGATGCATATGTGCTGTCGTCCATGACTCTGTGTGTTCTCACTCTCGTTCTGCTCGTTGTGGCTCTGACTCTCGAGTCTGGACTGTGTGTGTGTGTGGGTGTGTGTGTGAGTGTGAGTGTGAGCGTGAGTGACTGTGTGGCGGCTGCCTTGGCTTTATGGTTGTTAGCTTCCGCTTTTGGTTATTACGCATTCATGTCTTGCCAAGTGCGCTTCAGAACTTTGCAGCGCTGCCAGCCCAGCGAAAAAGGCCAAAAACAACAAATACCAGATTTTTAACAACACAGTTGTTGCAGCAGCAATGCCAACAGCAGCAGCTAGACCGTGTGCAGTTTTGCATATGAAGTGCCGACTCAACAATCGAAAATTTGCGCAACAGACGCGTTAAGTGGGCGCACGCATTGAGCTCGAAACTGTAGCATACTTTTCAGCCAAATGTATGCAGCGCCTTAATGAAGCGCCTGTTGGGCTCAAACTCAATTTAGCCAGCCGACGCTCACCTGCCCAAGGGCAACAGCATCGCTGGGGGCTTAAAGAGGAATCTTAGTGCTCCAAGAACTTTAACTAAGCTCGTTATCGCCTTTGACTTTGCCATAGCTAATTTATGCATTACAGTTATAAATAGACCAGACCAAAAGCACATCCACACGCACACGCACACACACACACGCACAGGTTATTAAGCATCCTTGCTCACAGCACACACACACACACACACACAAAGCCCGGAGATGGCTATTATGCGCTATGTCAATGGCAAGAGCAGCTGCAGTTGGGTCGCCAGCGCGGTAACGGTATTAGCCAAGCAATCTACATAACAATAAGCGACGATTAAAAGCTTTACGAGTCCAGCATAGGCCAATTCACATGCCTGCCGCATATTATCTATTAAAAATTTATAGCCAGACAGCAGACAGCGGACAGCGGACGGCAGACAACAGACAACAGACACTCCGCCAAAAAGGCACCACGCCTGCAGCCCAAACAAAGCCAACAAGTATGCACCAATTTAAAATATTGGACAAAATTCAAACAACAACAGGCATCGTCAGAAAATGGGAAAAGCAAGCAAAACAAGGCCAACGACAGCCGGCTGAAAAACCAAACGCAAGAAAATTTTCAAATAAAATTCACAAGCATGAAAGCGCCATTATGTGCTGACAGAACGACAGACAGACAGGCACTGTTTCGAGAGCCGTGGCCTCGCTCGCTCTCCCTTTCTCTGGGAGCCACACAAAGGAGGCCACCGAAAAAAAAAGGAAAAAAACACACTCGCACACACACACACACACCCACAGAAAAACAAAACAGCTTCTAATCATTTTTAATGAAATTCCAAATAAACACGTAAAAGCCAATGAATGTCATTTCAAAAAGGTAAAAGCTTGTGGCATGCGTTGTGTGTTGCAGGCGGTGGTTGCCGTTGGTTGATTGGGCTGGGGGCGGTGCGGCGGCGGCGGGGCGGCGTCGTTGGCAGTGGCATCGAACGTGCACGTGCAAAGCGGCAAGGTAAGCCAGCTCTCGCAGGATGTGCGCTGCTAGCCGTATGAATAACAGCAACAAAGGCAATAACAATAATAACAACAACAACAACAGCAACAACAACAAGCCATTGCCGCTGGCCAGCAGCAGCGTAAATTGAGTGGATGGCAGCGACGGCGGCGCTGGCAAAAAGCAAACGAAACAAGTGCCACAACAACAGCCAACAAAATTTATTAGTCCGCACAATTTGACTACTTTTAGGCGCAACAACCGCAGGCAGGACAGGACAGGGCAGGAACGGAACGGAACCGCACAGGATGCTGTCGTTGGGCTACGACAAGCCATGGGCCATGGGCAATGGACGATGGGCGATGGGTCCTTCAGCTTACGGCTTTGGGTTTCGCTGTGTGACACTTGCCTGGTTGCTGCAAAATATGTTTAGCCAAAAGAATAACCAGAAAATAAAAACAGCAGACAACAAAAAGGGCCAAGCAACAACATGAAGCTGAAGAAGAAGAGTCGCAAACAAATAAACAAATTTATTGCACAAGCTGGAGAAATATTCGCAAAGGGCTGGAGCACACTAGCCAACGAGCAACGGCAACTCGAGTGCGCGTTAACTTAAAGTTACTTAAAATTTATGAATTCCGTGATAAGGTAAACAAGCTGCGCTGCTGACCCCCCCACACCCACACACCCTCACTCCAACGGACAAAAGTCCGGAACCGGCCGACATGCGCCTCACATTAAAATGCGGAAAATAAAATGTCTAATTTAAGTTACGCTACAGTTGCACAAATTTTCATTAGATGCCACTCAATGTGGCAGCTACGTGCCCCCAGCAATTCGTCAAAATCAACACCGACTGAGGAGAGACTCTATCGCAGACAGTTTTGTATTTGAGTGAGGCAGAGACAGATTCAGACTGGCTGTTGAGGCCTTGCTGCCTGTCGCCAACACTGTCCTGTACTCAATATACCCCAAGTTGTTGCTGCTGGCGACAGGCTTAAAGCCAAACTTATCATCTGCCTCAATTTTGCTGTAATTTAAATATGCTGGCGGTTGGCTCTCGTGGTTGCTGCTGCTCTTGGCCGAGTGGCAAAAGTTTTTCATAAGTATTTTATTTGCGGGCCACCCACAGTGCACACACACACACACACACACACCGACATTTTGAAAAGGTGTTTGACCGGCAATAAGTCAATTTTGTTTGCGTTTTATTCACAGCGCGCTGCTCGCTGCTCGCTGCGAGGGCATTCGCCAAACAGATCTCTGGGGAGTTGGCTACCAAAAATTCAATGATTAATGTGCGCTGGCGGAGTTGCTGGAGCTGCTGGCGCTCGCTCCAAATGGGTTGCCTGGCTCGCCTGGCCATGGCAATTGGAAACAACATTGGGATCGACGCTCAACACTCTCGCTGCCAGCGACTCGCAATGACCTCAGCGTATTTCAAAAGTTTATTAATTTATTGGATTTATGAAGTCATCGAGCATTATGCGTGGCCGCTATCGCACATCCGCGCTGTCCGGACAACCGGAATATAAACATTTACGCAAAGTATTCCATTTCATTTCGCCTGCCTTTGCCAACAGGCAGCAAAGGTAATTTGATTTAACAGGGCTAACAAAACTTCATAGACGCTTTTATGTATTTGCCTGGTGTCCATCATTCATAACGAAGCAAACATGCAATTTAACCGATTCCATTTCAATACGCTCGTGTGTGTGTGTGTGTGTGTGTGTGTGTGTGTGTGTGTGTGTAGTGTAATTCGTTTTAATGAAAAACGTTGCAGCCAAATATGATTCAGTTAGCTGCATTCAAATGCAAACATATGCAGCCCACAATTGTTCCTGCTTGCAATATAATTAAAATGTAGAAACCTGGCATCAACCATCTATGTGCACTCGCTTTAATTAAGCTCTACAATGCGGTTCCATTTTTATTCGATTCGATTTTAAGATAAAAAGGTTTTATCAAACTGCGATCACAGGCAGAAGGGGAAGGGGCTGAGCCTATCAGGTCTTGAATCACTGAGGGTATCTGCTAGTCGAGCATTCTTACTAACCTACATTTAATTTAGTTAACTGCTTTAACTTGGTAAAAATCATTTTAATGTAAGTAACCGAATATGCAAATATAAATAAATTCTTGTTAAATATTGAATCCACTTAAAATTTGTAGATATTTAAATATTTAGAATATTTCAAAAATTTTAAACATTTGGTGCTGAAGTAATTGATTCGTTAATTAATCGCAATCGCAACGCAAATAAACCCAAAAAAATAAATAAAAAGCAGACTGAAAGTAATTAAATAAACGAATTACTAAGCCTGCAACCAAAATGAAATGTTTCCATTACAAATATGTGTAATTGCCGCAGCTGTGGCTGTGTGCGTGCGTGTTTAACTAATCAATGGAAAATTCTAAATAAATATGCCGTGCACTCTCCACGCTGGCGCTGATGGGCATATTAAACATGTCGCCACCTTAAATTGACTTAAATTTACTAGTGGCAGCAACAAAAAGCCCAAAAAATAAAGCGATTCAGCAATTAAAAATTACGTAGTATTTTAATAGCAAAACTTTTGCGTTAAATGGTTATTTGGCTTGTTTTGTTCTTGTTATTGTTGTTGTTATTTTGAATTTTTTGCCGCATTTCATTAAGCAAAACTTTGCCCAGCCGCCGCAGCAGTGCCAGACAGAGTCGAGCCCAGCCGAGCCGAGTCGAGTCGAGACTTTAATAGCTACACCAAAAAGCTGTAATACGCTCCATGCTAGTTTGTTACATACAACCTGTGGCCCGCAGGACAACGGACACCGGACACTGGACGCTGGACAACGCCAGTGCCTTGCATAAAACTCACACTCACACTCACACCCACGCCCACGCACACGGACAGAGAATTTCATCAAAAGTGCCAACCTTGAGCACTTGGTTATTAAAATGCATTCAACCAAAATCTAAAAACTACCAAACTTACAAAAAAAACTAAAAAAATAAGCATAAAAGTGACGACGACGATGCTAGAAACTAAACAACTTTTACAGGCAATTTGGTGGGAAAGGGGAAAGGGGGCGAGGCTGTTGCGTTTAGGTGGCCGGGCAAGAGGCGGCTGTAGCTATTTGGCCATTGTTGGCAGGCGCCGGAGGCGGGCGTCGTCCACATTTTTGTCGTTACACTTTCTAGGTGGACTTTTTTCTGCTGCTATTTCTAGCACGCTGCGGCGCTGGCTGCCTTGCGAAAAATAATTAATTTGCATAATCCTTTGTAGCACTTTGCTTCATTCATGCCCGGCACGTTGGCTGCAGCGCCGGTGGAGGCAGCGGCAATGGCGACACTGACTACATCGTCGTCGTCGTCGTCGTCGTCGTCGTTGCCTTGGCCAAGCTCGGCAAATTCTGCAATGCAAATTACCTTAAGTGCGGCCCGCACAACACATCACCCACAAGAAAGTAGAAGAGGAAGCACAACAAAAAAAAAAGCACAGAGTCTAGAAAAATGAAGAAGAGGAAGAAGCAAACGCAACTAACCTGAGCATCTCGCAAGGCTGCACTGTACATGGCACTAAACAACCTCAAATCCTCGTAGATCTTAAGTTACGTGCATGTGCATGTGTGTGTGTGTGTTCGTGTGTGGCTTTGGTCTTGGGCAAAGCGAAGGTCGGTCTAGGAGCCAATGCAGCTGTCTGCTTTCACGTCGCGAGACAAGTTAAGAAATGTGTAAAAAACACCTGCTGCCAGTTATTTAAGCAGCAGCAACACTAACGGCAGCAGCAGCAGCAGCAGCAGCAGCAGCAGCAGACCAAGCAAGTGCAACCAGCGCTGGCAGCTTGTTATGACGCGGGTGGCACAATGCCTGGCCGCCAGCTTGGCTGGCTGCACTTCATCATGCCAGTCGCCAGCAAAAGCAAAAGCAAAGGCAAAAAACAAACCAGGAACGAGATGCCGGCTAAGCGACCGAAACCTGGCCAAGACGACGACCAGCTAGCAAGCAAGCAGCATGAACCTGCTGCCCTTAAGGGCCAATAGCAACACCCAGGCAGTTGGCTTCAACATTCGGTTAACACGAATTTCTTCTTTACCGTCTCTGATTTGTATCCGCGTTGTGCCTCTAGTTGTTGTTGTTGTTGTTGTTCTCCGCACACTTTTTGCATGCTACAGGCGGCAGGCGCATCAATCTGGATCAGTTTAGGAGCGGGAATGAGAGAGAGACAGAGAGAGCGCACGAGATCAGCAGCAGGAGGATGAGCGAATGTCTTGGCAAATTAGTGCAGCGTCAAGCGGCAGGCGAAATTTGTCTGCTGTCAGTTTGAAGCCAGCGCTGGCCGCTGATTTATGTGGCACGTTGCAGCCGTTTGGCGGAAACAGCAACAAGAGCAACAGCAACAGCAACAGCATCAGCATCAGCTCACTCGCCAATTGTGTTTGTGTGTGTCCAGTCTGCACGCCACGTTACATAACTCACAATGCGGCCGGCCACGATGCCGACTCGAGGGTATTGCCAGCTGCCCGTTGCAAGTTGCTCGTTGCTCGTTGCCCGTTGCCAGTTTCTCAGCGGTCGACTTACTCAATTTGCCATATATAACCGCAGCCCGCAATGCAGCGGCCGCAGCGTCGTCGACTTATTTTTGTTCTCGTCTGCCCCCTATTTTTATTGCAGTTTGGTTCTTAACTATTTTTCAAAAAACGACGAGAGCCCCCCAGCCCTCCAGCACTCCAACCGGGCCCTAAGTAATGAAGCAAGCGCTTGCAGTTTTGTGGGTGCTGCTTCATTAAGTATGCCGTAGCGTTGTACCTGCTACGTAAGTATTTACACTTACACACACACACACCAACACACACACCAACACACACACACGTGCACATGATGATAGCTCTTTCTCTCCCGCTCTCTGTCACCTAGTGCTCACTCGCTCTGGCCCAGTCTGACGCCTGGCGGAGGTTCATAGACCTGGGCTGCACTATAAAATTTATGCTGGAATACCCGTTTGTCCTTGGTGCGGCGTCTGCCCGGCCCGAAAAACCCCGAGCGACCGGTAAAGTAAAGTAAAGTAAGTATTTTTGGGTATTTGCATAAATTTTCTTAAGTGCATCAGGCAGTAAATTGCAATCGATGTTGTTGCTGCTGGCTCCAGCAGAGCGTTTTGTTGTTCTCGTTGACGTTGCTTTCTTTCTGCTCTCTCTCTCCCTCTCTCTCTCTCTCTTTCGCTCGCTCGCCCTGTCGACACTCTGCTGCACGCTTTCTATTCTTTTTTTAGTTTCTTTTTTTTTTTCATTTTGCCCTTTGCCTCTTTGTATTGCCTGCTAGCATGCTGCAAATTATATAGCACACTTTCCACACCTGGACAGGCCGTCTTTGACGTCTGCGTCGCCGTAGCCGTCGCCGTCGCCGTCACCGTCTGCGTCGCTGTTGCAGGCCACGAATACAAGCTACAACTCAACACCCGTACGTACGGTAGGTTGGCTCGCTTCCGGCTCGCACACTTGGCCACCTTTCAACATGAGCCTTGGTGTCTGGCAAATTGTTTTCAAGGAACATGCAAAGCGCAAGTATTTAATTAATTTTTGCATATTTTATCTGTTTGAATTTGTTGAAGCATGTTAAAGTGCTTTTCCCTTTTACCCTATTCCAGAGCGCCTTCAATTTCGGTCTCCGTCTCGCTCTCGCTCTCCCTCTCCCTCTCCCGCTCTCTTTGCTAGTAGTATCTTGACTTTACCCTTGTGCTGAAATGCTTAAGCCATTGATTGCATCTAAAGTGGCGGTATTTATACGTTTGAGCTCATTTAAATAAATTCTAAATAAAGCACGACCAAACGAGTCGCACTGCCCATTGCCCACTGCCCATTGGCCATTCTCGATTGGCCACAATGCAAATGCTACGCTCCTGGCACACTCGTCCAATTAAGTTTGTGCACGCCAGCATGTGAATGCCACTTTGACCTATCACACATGCAGCTCAGCTCTATCAATATTTTTTTATAAATAAGCGCCATATATATACTCTATATAGGATGTGTACTGAGACCGAGTTCGCATGCTCGCCCTCAACTTTGGCCAACTAAAAGAAAAGCATTGTCCATGGCATAACTAATTTCCACTCACAGTAATTAAGCCAAAAATGTCTCAAATTTTACAATGTCAATTCTCATAAAATATCCCTGTGGCTGCTTTTGTTTTTTCTCTGTAAATATAAGCTTATAAAATTGTTGAAAAAGTTTAGATTGTGCATGCCAAACCGTAAGTAGTTTTGCGTGTTGTTTCGTTGTCCGCAAACTTTGTTGACCAACTGTTTGCTCACTTGCACATCTAACTACGTTTGTATAGTAGGTAGGCGAGATTACAGACATGTTCACATGGACATATATATATACTTAGATATATATATGAGTGTATGTATGTATGTGTGCGTTTGTATTTCATAGCTAGTCAGTTCATAAATTGCTAGCCATGTTGTTGCTGTTGTTGTTGCTGTAGCTTATATTGCTTTGCCTTTTGTTCGAAAATCAATTATGCTGTCATTGTCATGCTTTTGACCTGCTCCTCCCCCTCTCCGGCTCTGCCCATGGCTCTTGGTCTTGCTCTTCCTCTGACTAAGCCCCTACTTCGGGCCGACCACAACTGTTATCACACCTAGCGGTCTTTCAAAACACGTTGCTCAAACAATTGACTGTTGGCACCCCTGATGGACTGTGGTGGCTCCGGCCTGGCCCTTTGACGGGGGAGGGGGTGTGGCGACGTTGGTAGCGTGCGCCACGCTCCCACCACTCACTCTACAGCCGACGTGGCCATAATGGACCCTCATCAGTCTCATTATTTATGCGACGTGCGGTTTCTTTGGATTTTGTTAGATTAAAAAGTGCCTGAGGGTTTTGCCGAGCAGCTTGAGCGTCACCGCACGGTCACCGTGGTCAATGTAGCTATGCGAGCCCAAAGGTAAAGCAGGTCAGACCGGTCAGGTATTGTCGTCGATGCTCCTGACTCTGGCTCTGACTCTTTCACTGGCCCTGGCCCTGGCCGTGGCCCAAGCTCTGCTGGTTTATGGCCCTTGCAGGCGCCCCTTTCGCTCAGGCGACTATTTGTGAAATATATAAAATAAAATACAAGCGCAAATGCGAAAAAAGCTAACCAGTTCGGACCCCAGCCCCGAGCCCCAAGTCCAAGACTCAGCCCTGGCTAAGAGATTGGCATTAGCAATGATTTTTTTTTTTTTACGACTCGGCCGGCTGTAGTCAGGCAGTGACGGGCCTTTCGCACTGTTTAAAGATTAATGTGACAGCCATTGAATATTTATTAGTTGTTACTTTGCATATAATTTGTGGGCCTTGCTAACTGCCATTGATTGGGCCAAGCTGCATATTTAAATGTGCCAGCAGTCAGCAGTCGGCCGGGCAGTCGGGCAGTCGGGCAGCCAGGCTGTTGACTCTGCGGTTTTAATTTGTCAAAGTGCGCTAATACGAAATTAATTTGCCCCAGTCAGGCCACTCCGCACGCCCTGCCCTGCCCTGCCCTGCCAAGGCGCTTGTCCACTTTGTGGCCAAGACAAATGGCTGCTGCTGTTGCTGCTGCTGTTGCTGTTGCTGCTGGTGAAATATTAAAAAAAGGAAAGAAACAGAAATGGAACAAAAAGGAAAGCAAAAAGAATAAATTTGTTGCTCGTGTTGTGCTTGCCCCTCGCCTGTGCCATGTGGCGCTGTGGAGGTCCGTGTCGGTGGCCGTGGAGCCGTGTACAAGTGCTGAAGCAATTACGTTAAATAAAACAATAACAAAAGCAAAGTGTAAAGCAGACAAATAAACAAAAGGCTAGCAAAATACACACGCATCTCGGGCAAGACAAATTGTTGCAGCAGCTGCATGTTGTGCCAATAAACAAAGCAAAATATGTACATATAACAAGGCAATAGCCACGGCTGGGGTGATGGCAGTGGCACCAGCTAAGGCTATGTCTATGGCTGGGGAGTGAAGCTTAAGCCCAAGATGCAACAATATCAAATAGCAAATTAAATCAAATAAAGGGAAAACAAAACAGAGCAAACAGTTTGCAATAACAAAGTAAGCCAAGTAATGAGAGTATAGCATTAGTTTTGACCAATGCCAGTGCTTGAGCGAGAGAGCCGGGCTAAAAGCATTAGCCGCAGTGACATCACAACAACCAACTGGCTAGCTGGCCAACTGCTGCCAGCGACACGGGCAAGCACTTGACTGCAGCGTCCGATGCTGTTGCTGGCGACACGCTTCTACAACGGCGACAACATGTTGCCGCAGACAGCGGCGGCGGTGGCAGTGGAGCTGTTGCCGCTTGGGTATTGCTAGCCCAAAAGTAAAATGTTTTTACACTTAAAGACAAAACCAGAGATTCAGCCAGAAAACACAACTCGAAGCCGTAGCATGTTGAGGTTTTTTATATTGGTGTGGGCGACGGTGGGAGGGCGGCGAAATCTTTTGGCCCACTCACGCAGCCGAATGCTCCAAATGCCAAATGTTGTCCCAGTCTCAGTGCCAGTCCCTCTCCCTCTCCCTGTTCCTGTTCCTGTCTGGGGCACTGAAACGTTTGCGGCTGCGGTTTGCACTTTTTGGTCTTTGAAGCTGTGCAACTGTATCTGGCTGACTATGTGCCTCTCGCCTCTCTGAATTTCTGTGGGCAACTGAATAGCAACAGCAGCAGCAGCAGCAACAGCAGCAGCATCAACAGCAGCAACATGCATAGGTCTTTGCAAGCTGTTGTCGCTTTCGTCCTCGTGTTGCATTGACAGAAGATTAGTGTGAAGCAACAATGTGAAAACAGCGCTGCAGGGGTGCATACACACACACCAACACACACAATTACACAGCTGCACAGCAGCAATAGCGGAAATGGATGATGGGGTGCCGCAGCAGACATTTTTATTGCGGCGCGCTCGCTTTTTAAGTTGTTCCGAATTGCATTTGAAAATGTCGCTGTGGGTGCTGCAGCTGCGACGCAACTTTAGCGTCAAGAATTACGCAATTTAATGAAATTTAATAAACATCAACGGCGACGGCAGCGGCAACTGCAAAATCGTCTTTGTGCGCGTCCGACAACTTCTTGTGCTGCCAACTTGAACTTTATTAAATTTCACGCATGCTACGCGCCCCGCCAAAAACCTGCAAAATGAGTGCGCACATGCTGGCAGTGCCAGACCCGACCGACAGACGGACGGACCGACGGACTGAGTGACTCTTCGACTGACTGACTGACTGTGGCTGGTGCTCTTGCATTTGCCTTTGCTGGCAATGTCGAGGCGAATAGGGTGCAAAATGTTTGCACATCTGCATATAAATTCCTCTTATTTTCGCCAGCACCCAGCCAGGCAGCAGCTTACACACTTTTTTTGGTAGCTGTTGCCAATATTTGCATTTGCATTCTATTTCGCGTTTCTTTTTTTTTCTATTGCCATTGTCGCTGCTGCTACTGCGCCAGCTCCTGCTGCTGTTCCTGCTGCTGCTCTTGCCTTTGTTGTTCTTCCCTCTGCTGCTGCTGCTGTTGTTGTTGTTGTTCACTTACACTGTTTACATAAACATTTTTTCGACACAACACATTTCGTTGCACAAATTTACATTTAAATTAAATTTTAAGTGCATTCTGAACTAAACTAAGCTCCCACCTGCATTATATGTATGCCCCGTTCGTGTGTGTGTGTGTGCGAGGCAATCAGAACTCAATGCGTGCACTTTAGGTTTATGGCCATGCAGGCAGGCAGTCAGCCAGTCAGCCAGTCAGCTGGAGCAGGCCAAACTGACAATGACAGGTTAAGCGCCGACAACAAGGTGTGCGGCGTACATTGTTGCGGGCCGCATGTCGGCGACAATTCCGTTCCGCTCCGCCCCGCTCCGCTCCTCGCCAATCCACAGCAACAACACCTGCACATGTCCATATTGATTGTTATCAATTTTGGTTATTACATAGCTAAAGCACATGCAATTTACAGTGCGATTTTTCACTGGTAACGTTTTAATAGATATTGCAGGCACTTACATCTATGCCAACTATACACACACACATACATATATAAATATGCCCATATGTGTGTGTGTATATGTCAAAATCATTTATTTATTCATTTTGTTTTCCACATTTTTTGTTTTTCATTTTATTTTATGCATATAACTAAGGTAGCTATAACTATATAACAAAAAAAAAAAAAAAAAATAAAAAATAAAAAAAATATTAATCCCCACTGTTTGAATAAAAATTACTCAATCCATTATTTATAAATTTGATATAAAACAAAAATCGTATAATTAAAATCGTATATAAAATATCACGAATCAAACAGAGTTTTAAATCATTTCTATTATTCTGCACTACGAACGTAGCTGTAAAAATATTGCTCTTGCTGAATAAGCTCATATTGTTGGTACACAATGTGCAATATTATGCTATAAAGTTTATATTGAAAAACAAACATCAGTAAATCGTTAAGCTTTTTGTTACAAGTCCATCGAAACTGGGCCCCAGATAATGCAGGAGCTGCGAACCCTTCACACTAGAACTAGGAGACGGCTCAGACGACCTAATGAACCGAGTCTCAACTTAGCACAGCAGACAAATAGAGTATACTACAGTTGAGCACTCCCGGCTATAACTCTTTGGTTCCCTAGTCATCCAAAGACTATATATATATATATATGTCATTATATAATTTTATTTTATAATTATAATTATAATTTTATAAAATATTTTATTAATGAAAAAGTCATCGAAAATTAATTAAGGAAATTTATAAACTTAAGCAACCTTACTCAAATAAATTTAAGAAATAATATATTAGTATATAGGCTATAAATAAATATTTAATAATAATAAAAAAATTTTTTCTTTTTAAATTAAAAAAGAAATGTTGACCGAAATTATGCTCTCTCTCTCTCTCTCTCTCTCTCTCTCTCTCTCTCTCTCTCTCTCTCTCTCTCTCTCTCTTTCTCTCTATCTCTATCTATCTCTCTAAATATAAACTAATATACATTATTTGTTATATAATGGTATAAACTCATTTTTTTGCCAGAAAATCTAATTTCGTCTAGAGTATTTAGACTTCGGCGTGCCAAATCCTGTGCATTTTGTATTTTTATTTGAATTTATGCATTTGATTTTTATTCTAACTGACTGCATCGATGCAGTGCCGTATACTGTATCGAACTAATAAATGATATTTGCAAAAACCTTGCTGTTTGCCAAATTTTCGGTAGCAATATAAGCACAGTAACACCCAAAAGTAACACAACACAAACAAATTGCCAATTGGCAATTCAACAGCAAATATATACATACGCATGTATGTACATGCAATCAATTGCTGCTGCAGGTGCAACTAGATGGTTTTATTTCCAGCACAGCTCTGTGAATGGCTTATAATTACACTATAAACAAATAGATGTCATATTTCCAAGAGGAGCAAATAGAATTTGTGAAAGTGCTGCAGTTGAAGATGATTTCGTTTATTTCTCTTCTTTTTTTTTTTGTAATTTACTCAAGTCCGATGTATAAGGCATGGTAGAAGAGCTTAAAAACAAACACGGAGCTGAAATTCATATATGATTCAAAATGGAAAATAAGAGAGCTGAAGAAAGAGTGAGAGCAAGTTATTTATGTATAAATATATACGTATATGTATATATGTATATTCTGCATATGGATGTGGTGTACGAATATTAAGGACCAAATTTAATGGGCACTTGCGGCAGGGCATATGTTTACACATACTTAAGTATGCACCAGAGATGCACACTTACATTTCTGTTCACTTACACACGCACACACTTGTGTGGTTATGCATGTGGGTTTCTTTCAGTATGTGTGTGTGTGTGTGTGCGTAATACATACTGTATCAGCACACATACACGCTTTTAAGAACGCAATGCAGAATTGCATGAGGCCACAAAGCGAGTGAGGGCCAAGAGAGCCCAAATTGGAGACGATGCAGCGGCAAAAGGTACTCAAAAGTGAAAGGCAGCCGAGCGTAAACTGTAAACTTGCTCAATGCATTCCTCAGGTTAGATTTAAGACGGCAAAGTTTTACGCAGTAATAGAACTTTGGATTTGCAGATATGAATCGAGATGTGCATCAGCTATGTGCGTATTAAATCTGCTCAGCAAACGAAATCATGCTCATCCAAGCAGCATTATGCTTTAATTTAATAATTACCTCTTAAGTTAGATGAGTATTAAAGTGTAATGAAAAAATGATGGAAACTAGACTTATAAGTATCGAGTTTTGATCTCGAATCTTGTCACTTATTTATGCAAATGAGATCTTCACTAATCGTGCTAATCGACACTTGAGGTAGAACATTTACTTGGGCTACTAAGAGGAGACCCAGAGGGACTAGATTCTCTGTACTGCAGCTCAAAGGACTTGAGTAAGACTGAGACGCCAAATCAAAACCTAATCAATCGAGTCTTGACTTTAAGTCCATCAAATAACCACTTGAACTTAATGCTAATAGACTTTGTCTGAGGTTATATTTCTGTTTGATTACTCCCTCTCTGTCTGCCACTCTGACCCCTACTGAAACACATTTAATATACTCGCTTCAGCTTAACTTTTAATTTTTGTAATTCAGTCATCGCCTCTTCGATATATATGTGTATATGTTTTTAAATCTCGCGCCAACTTTACTTCATTTCATTTAACTTGAAAATGCAAGATGCACTTAAGCTTGATTGTAAGTCTCCTGACAAGAGCTGAAATAGCACCTCGAACTATGCACAGTCAGGCGCAAGTCGACGCTTTCGAGAGCAACACAATGCTGAATGCATGACAAACGCTGGCAGTCGCCATAAAGCAACCTGAGATTTTTCCTCATTTCTTTGCTTCGTTTTCCTTAGTTATTTCTGGAAGCACTTATAAAATACCACTGCGTTTTTAATTTACTACAAAAATGGCAAAGAAGCTCGGGATGGTTTTTGCTGATGGGAGCGCAAGGGGCTGCCTTGGCAGTGGCAGTGTAGGGGTGTGTGTGTGTGCGTGTGTGTTTTCCTTTTTCTTCTTCAGCTTGTTTGTATTTTCTCGTTTTCTTAAAATGAAGAAAAACACGAAAGCTTCAAGCGCTGGAAACACATGAAAATATAAATAAATAAACCTAGGTCGAATGCACCCATTCATATGGGCTGCCGTTGCTGCTGCTGCTGCTGCTGCGGCAACTGCTTTCGGCATCTCTGGCGCTGCACTCTGGTCCGCACTCAACTCACTCGTTCAGTCAGTCAAGTCAGTTTGTCAAACCGTGTGGAGCGCCAGCGCACAAATTTGCATGACGTCAGAAGTCGAATGAGGGCTGCGGCCTGCGGACCATGGACTACGTCTGACTGCGATCTGTGTGTGTGTGTGTGTGTGTGGGTTGCGGACTGCGGCTGGCAATATATTCCAGCCTTTTCTTCCATTTTTTGCTAGGGAGCGGCAGAGTCAACGGTCTTGTTGGTTTGTGCTGCCAGCGTGTATATTTAATTAAAACAGGATTAATCTAGCAGAAACAATACTTCACTTAATGCAGCTCCAGCAACAGCAGCAGCAACAGCAGCACATGGCTGTTGCTGATGCCGTAGCTGAAACTGAATCTGGTGCTGAAACTGAAGCTGAAGCTGTAGCTGACGCTGGCGCTGGCGCTGTGGCCACTCCTCCAGTTTCTGCCTGTGGCTGCGGGCTGGCTAACAGACTCGTTAGCTTGCCTGGCAGCCAGCTGTGGAGTGGTGGCGGCACTGCCTGGATGCTGGCTGCCTGGCTGCCTGACTGCCTGACTGCTGGCTGGCCCAGACTGTAATACAAACAATAGCGTTAACTGCTTTTACACACACGCGCGCACACGCACACAGAGACACTCCTGTTGCTGTTCGCGTAAGGAAAGTTGTGCCCCAAATAGTATGCTACGTTTTTTGATACGTTATGCATATCCTTCGAGTCGGACAGCTTAGTGAACGCCTTTCAATCAATGAAGTTGGCCAATCAAGGAAATTGCGTGCTCACATGTCAAACAGAGAGGGAACAGGAAGAGGAGGAGGAGGTGGAGCAGCAGCAGCAACACCAAAGAAAAACAGAATAAAACGTTTTTGGGCCATTTACTATCGACTTTAATTAATATTTACCTTTGGTGCCTGTGGTGGCTGGCTGCTGCTTTGCCAACTATTAGCCAAGGCAAACAGTTTTAACAGCTTTGGCTGACTTGGCTTTTAGAGACCCGGGCCCATCAAAAACTTGACTATCACAAGTGGCAGTCAAACGGAGGGCAAATAAACAAAATATACGCCAGAGCAGCAGCAAATTTCGTTTCTCTTCTATTAAATATTTTTCAAAAAAAAAAAAAAAGGAAAAAGAAAAGAAAATGCAAGAAAAACCAAAACAAAAACAAAAGTAAGAAAACAAGAAAACAGCAAAAGCCAAGAAGCAGAACAAGCGGCAAACCTAGCAAAAATCTACACCAGGAAGTGCTATACACAGGCAATGCCAACAATAGCAACAACAACAATAACAGCAACAACAACAGCAACTGTAACATGAGTCGAAATTGTAGTTGTACAAACACGTCAGCTTTTAAATTACTTGGCCTAAAGGTAAATTGAGCGGAAGTTAAAATGTTGGAAAAAGGCAGCACGAAAAAAAATAATCCAAGCCAAAACACAAGCAGGAGCTACTGTGCTGCCGCAGCTGAGGCTCGTGCCGTAACGGAATGCAGTGGTGCTGCTTCGGCTACTCCTGCTGCTGTGGTGGTGTCCATAACAACAACAACAACAACAGGCAAGCAGGGCGGGCAAGGCGGCACACGGCAAATTTGCCGGGAGTAAACGCAAGAATAATAACAACCGAAAGCAAGTTTTTCGGCTCAAGTTGTTGTTGCCGCTGCCTCTGCCGCTGCCGCCGCTGCCACGGCTCCTGCTATGAAATTCAGTGGCACACAAAACGTAATTTCAACTAAACGAACCGACAAACAAAAAAACAAAAACCAAAGCAAAAAAATATGAAAACAAACAAAAACACAAACAAAGCAAAACAACTGCAATTGCAACGAAATATTATTTTTAGCTTGCTGCATCCTTCCTGCTGCCTCAGGCAGCGGCAGCAGCAGCGGCAGCGGCAGAGGGAGCAGCTCAAGCTCTACTAAGATTCACATGCGCACGGGATAAGTTGGCAGAATTTCGCAATAATAAAATATTTGCAATGTACTCGAAGCAACGGGCAGCGCTGCGATGGCAATGGCAACGATGGCAACTGCTGCCAGCGGATGGGGCAACTGCATTTTCATAAAGTGCAGCTCATAAAGGAGGCGGTAGGTGGTGGCGACGACGACGGCCCGCGGCCAGTAGAACGGTGTGCATGCTGTGGGCCAGAAATAAAAACTCAAAATAAATATGAGCCACAGCCAGCAGTGGCAGCAGCAGCAGCAACAGCCGAATCAAACAAACAACAATAGCAGAAGCAGAAAAAAAGAGTATACAAAAATAAAAGAAAAAATAATAATAAAAAAAATGGTAATAATAAAAACCCGCGAAAATATTTGCAGCGGGCGTTGAGAAATGTTGAGCAATAAAAATTGCATTTTTATGCTGATGTTTGAATTTTGCATGCAAATGAAAAACGAACAGCGACGCGACGCGACGCGTCGGCAACAAAATGGCTTGGAAACAAAAGGGCAGCGTTTCCCAGCCATTGTGGGGGATCACGCTAGCCGCCTGCTCGCTCTCCCACCCGATGTCTATCTAATGCTCGCTAGCTCTAGCTCTCTCCCGCTCTCTCGCTCGGTCGGGCTGCCCTCCCTTTCTGTTTTGCAGTCACAGGAAGTGCCAGCGCTGTTGTTGCTATTGCTTATGTCAGTGGCAGCGGCTGCTTGCAGCTTAGCTGCGACTTTGCGCCCACGCTGCACGTGTTTATGACTTTGAATTGCAACTTCATCCGTCGCGCTGTGCCGCTGCCTTTGCCGTTGCCTCTGCCGTTGCCGTTGCCTCTGCCGCTGCCGTTTGCTGTCGAGTGCAATGATGGCGGCGCATAGCGCGCATTGTGACGCGAAATGGCGTCGAGTTGAATAATCCAACATGGCGTTTTGCCACCGTAACGGCCGCCACACTTTATTTGCGAGTGTGTTGGAGTATGTGTGTGTTGGTGTGTGTGGGTGCATTGTGTTGTCTGCTTCCGGCAGCCGGATAAAAAACTTGGCGTTAAAGTGTTAATATTTTGAGTTTTGAGAGCATTGTCGTCCTTATGCACCGACAGTACATGCAAATACAATTCTCTGGCAACTGGCAACAGCATGAGTAGGCCCAGCGGACAAAAGGGCCAAAAGGGCCACTACACACACACACTCACACACAAATATATATACCATATACCCTCGACGCCGACACTTGTTCAATTCAAATAGCATGCCATTGCGACGACATTGATGTGCCGGCACGGAATCCAACCAACTGCAACTTGAACTGCAGCAGCAACAGCAACGGCAACAGCAACAGCAACGGCAACTGCAACGGCAGCTGCGACTCAAACTGGCAGCATGGCGTGGCGTGCCGCATTGCTTTGCACCATGTCAGCCCGGGCACATTTATGTTATCTTTAATTTTCGTTACAAAATTGGCCGTAAGAGTGCACTT
Source organism: Drosophila navojoa (assembly GCF_054131105.1). NCBI lineage: Eukaryota > Metazoa > Arthropoda > Insecta > Diptera > Drosophilidae > Drosophila > Drosophila navojoa. The sequence continues at coordinate 2,555,161 of NC_142890.1, forward strand.
CCAATTGCCAATCTACAAGTATATTTATATTTATTTATTTTTATTGCAACATCGCCCAATGTGAGCTGTCATTATGTGACTACGGCAAAGCCATTGACTGCCAGCACTTGTTAGCTCTACGATAACATATGGCAAATGGCCTGATTATATAGATTAAATATTTATTTGCCAAATGTACTTTATATTGAATTCGATTATCGAACAATATGATGTTTAGGTTAAATTACATGGGAAATAATGCATTATTATATTATGTTATTATATACGTTATATGACAGATTGCTATATGAGGTGTATAATAATTGACAGATAGGTAGACAAATAAAACTTTCATAAATTTCATTGCTATATTATTTAATTTTTTTTAAAGTATTTTTATTGAATAATTTTATTTATATTTATTTGATCATTTATTTACTTATTTTTTCATTTTAAGTTTTATTTTTTTATTTTTATTTTTTTATATTATTTATTTTATATATTTACTTATTTATTATTATTATACCCTGAACCCATTGAAAATGGGAAATCAGGGTATAATGTTTTTGTGTAAAAGTATGTAACAGGCAGAAGGAATCATCGCAGACCCCATAAAGTATATATATTCTTGATCAGCACGACGAGCTGAGTCGATATAGCCCTGTCCGTCTGTCCGTCCGTCCGTCCGTCCGTCCGTCCGTCCGTCCGTCCGTCCGTCCGTCCGTCCGTCCGTCCGTATGAACGCCGAGATCTCAGAAGATATAAGAGCTAGAGAGCTGAAATTTTTTGTGCATACTCGTGTATACCATACGCAGTACGAGTTTGCTTTATTTTTTCGATAACTCATCCGATAACTTTTTTATCGAGAATAATCGAAAAATTGATTTTGTTTTTTGAGCCTCATTGGAGCACTATTAGACATAGAGACTTCAGATTTACTGTGTATATATATATGATGAATACAAACATTTTATCATCAACAGATTTTGGATACCACGCCCCCTTCGCCCCCAATTTGTAAAAAACGTATTTCAAGTACTAGAGACTTGTGCTTTGGAATGTACACACATTTTGACCATATAATTACGTCCTGAAAGTTTCATTAAGATCGTGTGTTTACAAAAGAAGTTATTCACCAAGAAAATTCTCATACTATTGCCCACACTGCAGCGCAGCCCAAGCGCAGTCGCTGCTTACTGCGCAGTTAGCAGAGCGCTGGCAGAATGGAGGGTTCAGGGTATCTCCTAGTCGAGCAGTCTCGACTAGAGTCTTCTTACTTGTTTTTTATTTAATTTTTTTTTTGTATATTTTTTATTATAATAAACAGATAGACGGATGGACAAACTTATTGAATAATTTTATTTTTATTTATTTATTTTTGTTTTACTTTTTATTTTTTATTTTTATTGTTAATTTTTTATTTTTTAATATTTATTTTTTATTTATTTTATTTTATTTTATTTTATTTTTTTTTTTTGTGCTATAAGGTGTAAGTTATATCCAAGGGCACTTCACCCAAGAGTTTCTACATATCTCCAAAAAAATAAGATTAAATTAATAAATCGACTGCCCAAATTTTCCTTTTACTCTCATTATCAAATCATCAATTGCTGCTGATTTCTGACTAGATACAACTATGATCACATCTAATTCTAATGATATCTATTAATGTATCTATGATCTATGAAATTATACGTTTCAAATTTATGTGTTTCCATAGTTCATAGTATTTCCTTTGCAGCATTGAAACGTGCGAAATTGTTGAACTTTCTCCCAAACAAGTTGAGTTTTCGACAGTGAAAAATCACATACTTCGAGAGCTGCGGCACGTGGAGCATGTGTCAAAGTTCAGTTGGTTTTGTACTCTGTAAGTGTTGCGTGTCATATTTGTAGTCATTTATAAACTTAATACTGTAGTCCACACTTGAGATGCCATTGTTGAAATTGAGCCGTTCAAATTGCAGAAGCATGTGTCTGTCCCCTTAGCCATTTATCTTTTGTGATAATAATTCCGAGAACCTTAATCTTTATTGCTCGCCTGTTATAATAATGCGCAGCTAATTATTTGCTGTGCTCCCAATTCCAAGAATCTCAGCCAAGTCTGAATTGCTATTATGATAGTGTCTTCTGTTCGTTTAGCAATAAATCTGCTGACTTGGCTGCTTCATTTTTTTTATAAAAAATCATACATACATATATATCCATATACCCATATACCCATGCAAAGCGTAAGATGCTTTGACTAAAATAAAAATATAATCTATATAGTATATGATTGCTTCATTAAACCAAATAGCTCTAGAGGAATACTAGGGGTGCATATTTCTGGAGCACTGGAGAGACTTATACCATAACAGCCCTCTCTGTGTGAATCATAATCAATCAGTTTTAACACTCGATAGCCAAAAGAATTGATTATGATGATTTTAATATTATCAAGTGCTCAGTTTCATTAAATGCAATAAATGTTAAAAATGCACTTCATTGAATTGAATTAAATTAAAATTAAAATTGCTAAATATTTGTTATTTATTTATGAGTTATTTAGCACAGAGCACAAGAGCTTCCGTCCAGCCGTTGAGTAAATGCAAATTCCTTGAATAGTTTTCCGCATGCAGGCTGTCAGCCGAGAGCAGTAACTCAATTGCAGTTGCTTCCAATTGAATGCCATGTCGCATCATCTCTAATTGTCGACTTTAATTAAAAATTAATTATCAGCATGTTGCATCTTGTTGTTGATTTTGCCATGGCAAACAGTCTGACAAACGAGCGTGCCGACACAGACACAGACACAGACACTGGCAGAGACACTGGCAGAGATACAGACACAGAGACAGCTTGGTCATGTCACATTAACCATACGCACTGTGCGCAGTGCACATAACTGCCGGGCATGCCGCATTAACAGTCTGGCCAGACAGCCGGCCGCAGCGATGGCCTTGCAAACTTAAATTGTCAGGCAAACATTTAAAACCAGTTCTCATCAATTTGAAGCGGGCATATGCTTAACTTTACTTGCCCAGATTTTTCCAACTTGGCCGGCAAAAGTTTTCCAGGTAGCTGCTGGGATAGTTAACTGTTTACCTGTTTGCCAGTTTACTGGCTGCCTGGCTAGCTGCCTGGCTGGCTGGCCAAGTGGAGTGCTTTGCACATTGACAGCGTTAATTAACTTTTAATTTAATTTCGCGTAAATGAGTTTTTACTGTCAGCGAACTCTGCTGCATTCGGAGCTGAAGCCAAAAACCGGCCGGATGGACGCTGCATGCTTTCAAGCGTGGTTTTCAAATGTGGCTGCGGCGGGCAACGCAGCTGCGACGCCAACGGCGACGGCAACGGCAACGGCGACGGCGACGGCGACTGCGACTGCGATTTCACAGCTGCAATTGTGACTGTGAGTACAACTGTGACGGTAACTGTGACTTGTACACGCTCGACGCCAGTGTCAATTTATGCCACCAAAGTGAAAATCCAAGCTGAAAGATTTATGTATGTGTTGTGGTAGATGTATGCATACGCATACAAACACACACGCACACGCACACGCACACGCACATGCACACACGTATGTATTATTTATTATATTTTCGTTGGTAAATGTGATTTATATAAAAATCTCAGCAACAGCAGCCACAGTGTCTGGCTGTGTGCGTGTGCGTGTGAAATATTTTGCATCGTTTGAGATTTTAAAATTCAATTTTTAACACCGAATTCCAAAAGCAGCTGCAGCCAACGCGCCAATGACTGCATCAGCATCCGTTTCAGCTTCAGCTTCAGCTTCAGCCTCAGCGCCAATGCCATTGCCAAGAGAGTAATACCTGGGGCAAGCCAGACTCATAAATATATATATGCATATACATATATAGTATATATATATATACATATATATATGCACTCGACCACTGTGCGGCGCTCAGTATGCGATTGAGTGGCAGCGCGGGGCAAGAGCTGCTGCTGCTCCCGCTGCTGCTGCTGCTCCCGCTGCTGCTTCACTGAAGGTGTGTGTTTTATTAATTGCCAAAGCCGCTGCAGCCAGCAGCAGCAGCAGCAGCAGCGCGAAATATGCCAGCACGCATGTGGTTCAGTCTTTTTTTTCCCTTATTTTTTTGTATTCACGCAGCTCTGGCCAGTGGCGCTGCATTTCGTTAATGAAAACTGATTCTAGTGCCATTAAGGTGCGAGCTCTTCAGGTGCAACGGTAACACGTTCAAGTACCAAGCGCCACGCCTGCAGCCACACGTCTCGAGCATCAGTTGCAGCAGCCCCGACTCCTGCTCATTTTTACTCATGCGTCACCAGCTTGGAGTGAGCGACTGAGAGACTGGGCGACTGATTGCGTCCTGGCAGCAGTCTGGTTTGCCCTCGTTTTTCTCTTATTTTTTGTGTTGTTGTTGTTGTTGTTGTTTTACTGATGTGCTGCTACTGCGTGCGGTTCAGGTTCTTGTTATGCCCGCTGACGACTTAATGACAGGCATACAAAATACAACAACGGCGTGAAAACTGCATGCCGTTGCTGTTTTCGATGATTACCTTTTAATACAAAGTACACACACACACACATACGCACACACACAAGTCTACAAATGTATATATAAAATGCAAAAAAAAAAAGCAAACCAAACCAATTCAGACCAGAGCAGAGCAGAGCAGAGGCAGCAGTCAAGCCAAGCCGCCAACAAGCCAGAGCCAGTGCCAGAGCCAGAGCGAGGAGCAGGAGGCGGACGAGGGTAGCTGGGATCTGGACCAAGCTCTGTCATGGCATGGCATGTGTAAATGACGCTTAAAATTGAAAAATTAAATGAGAAATTATTATGTGTGGCGGCAGCGCCAAACGAGAAATGGACTAAGCTAGGGAGGGGCTTTACGACACATGGGCTCCCAGCGGGACATGCGTGTGTGTGTGTGAGTGAGCGAGGTGTCGCGTCATTAAATTAATTTGTCAAATATGTATAAAATAATAAATTACCTTTTTGTCAGTTACTCGTTTATTAATTTGTACATGGCAACAACTTTTCGGTGTTGTCCCGGCGCTCGCTTCAAAATGAATGACTGCACAAAAAGGTTTTTGGCAGAGCAGCAGAAAAAAACAGCAACAACAACAACAACAGCAACAACAGCTACAGAGGTAGGTGCCAACAAGAACGGCTAAAAGTCAACTAGCATAAAAAATTATGATGTGTAAAAAGCGAACATATAGTATGAAAACTCTTTATGTGTGTGTGTGTGTGTGTGTGTGTGTGTGGGCGTGGACATGGACGTGCACGAGTCAAAGTCTGAGATGGGGCAACAAATTGGCGCAACCTGCGCATCATGTGTAGCATTCAAGCATTTAATGGCAACGTGGCAATGGCAACCATCAGCCGACGTCATATATTTTCTCAATATACATACATATATACATATGTATGGACAGAAGTTGATTTTTATTATTTTATATATACATTTCTTGTTGTACTATTTATTATTTAACGTACGTTTCATTTGGGCCGGGAGTTTATTTTCATTGTATGCCAAAGAGCTGAATGATTTATGATTTATTCAATGCAATGACGGGCAGTTTGTGTGAGCATCAGCGCGGCTGTTTGTCTGTTAAATTATTTTTTAATGTGTCTATTAAAAAACACAACAGCTGCAACAACACCAACAGCAACAACAACGACAACCACCGACAAGCCGGCGGCTGCAATTTGGATCAGTTACATGGCCCAGGCCATGTATCAGGCGCAGGCTTTGCATCAGACCTGGTCTCAACATGCCGCCCGTCGTGTTCGGGGATTTGGTGCCGGCATTAACATCAGCCAATACAAATAGCATGCCAAATTGTTGTGGATGAGCAAAATTTGCCGCTGCATATGAGAGCAATAAAAAAAAAACTCAACAGTGGCGTCTCCAAGTGGAGCCAAAGCCAAATGCGATTTGGTGGGGCATTTGTTTTAAATTACCCTAGCGTGTAAGCGATGAGCGAGTAAATAGTCCGCACATAAAAAGCAACTACAACAACAACAACTACAACTACAAACAATAAAAACAAAATAAACAACAAATTGAGCAGTCGACAACAACAGCAACAACAACAAGAGCGCGCCTAAGCCTCCGGCTGAAGCGAACTAGTTTTAGCTCCATGCATTGGGTCAAGCGGACCGCAGATAAAGTAGCGCATTGAACAGACTCGAGATGATTGGATTTTCGGCTGGGGGGATTAGAAGTGGCCCAGCAGTGATGAGCCATAAAATGGCTGTGCTCTTTGAGTCCTTGCACAAGGATCAAGTGGGATTTGCTCTAATGTTAGCTACTTTTGCCAGCATATGCCAGTTGAGGCCGGGCTAGGCTCTAGTTGGTTTTCAATATTTTACAGCTCAGTGGGAGATGGGAGGAATTTGGAGGGTTTTGGTTTTGTAGAAAGGGATAAGAGTAAGGCAGGCAGGAGGAGGGCAAGGCAGGATCTTATATTATATATGTATATATGCATATCTTTGCTGAGATCGATGATCTGCATTGTTTTAACCATGTTCGTATTCTTGCCCACCCCTCTGCCCATTCATCTGTTCAGCTCTCCGTTCTTTTCCTCTAAAGATCCGTCAATCTTGCTTTCCATCTATCCGTCGTTCTATTTGTCTGGCCTTTGGTAAATATGAGTATCAGATATACATATATACTGTGTGCTTACTCTCCCTCATATGTAAAACAGAAACTTAGATTCAGGTGATTTCTAAGTCGATTTGTCCCAACTGAAGCATTGCTGCTTGTCTTAATGTTTAATTGAGTAAACATGAGTATCAGATATGTCTATATACTGTGTGCTTACTCTCCTTCATATGTAAAACAGAAACTTAGATTCAGGTGATTTATAAGTCGATTTGTCCCAACTAAAGCATTGCTGCTTGTCTTAATGTTTAATTGAGAATACCTTAACATACGTTTATTATATGATATCAAAAAGCAAAGCCTTTAGATATGCTTCAATCTGCCGATATATAAAATAATCTAGTGAGAAGCAATCGACAAGAATATACCCGAAAGCAGAGCTAGACTTCCACGATGCATAAAACGAGTACAGCCAGACACATAAGCATTAACTAAGTATTAACTAGATTTATAAACCAATAGCTAATTATGTATTAATTAAATTTACATACCAATACTCACTCACATTAACCAAGTATTAACTAAATTTATATGCACAACAAACTGCTTTAAATTGAACGAAACACTTGAAATTCTCTTCCGTTTCTTTCACTACTTAATAATCTCATGCATGTCCGCACTCTGCTCTGGCTCGTGTAAATACAAACAAAAAGTCAAGTAAAAATAGGAAAGCAATCCATTGTAGTAGAGTGAAGCAGTGCGCACACACATATCACTGCCACGGAGCGAGCGAAATACTTTGAAGTTCTGCCCGCACCGCGCTGCAGCAGGTGGAGAGGCGAGGAGACTGTGAAAATATTTACCCAAGTCAAATTGTTAACAGTAATGACCAATTGGGAAAGTCGATTAACAAAGTGCCGGCATTTCAACAGTGGAGCTCACTTCAGCGCAATTACCCCAACCAGTTTGAGTTTTGTGTATAAATCGGATTGACGCCAACAGCCAACAGCCATCAGCCGTACCGACGGCTGATCGGATGCAATGTCGTCGATCTGTGACTGGATAACTGTGAATCGTTTGCCACAGATATCCGTGTCGAGTCCAAGTGCATTTGACCGTGGCTAAATTAAAATATTCTCATTAAGCACGACCCCTAACTAGGACTGTCAGCTATAATTACGTACGCTATATGCTTGTGCTCTGCTCTGGCTTTGTTCAGCTCAGCTCAGCCAGAAGCGGCAGAGAGGGGCGTGGATGATGTATTAATTTAGAGGAAGCTTACAACAACCACCAACAGCAGCACCACCAGCAGCAGCAGCAGCAACTATAACAACAGCAACAATGCTGGCGACAATGACATCGGACACGGCCACAACCGCAGGAAGAGAGTCAAACTATTTCACAGCTAAAAATGCTATTATGCGTTTGTATTAACACGGACATGGAGACAGCAGCACACACACACACGCACACACACACATACACACAGGCAGGAATAGGAGCTGTAGCAACAGAGTAAAACACGTGCTAGCAACAAACACACACACACACACACAGACACACCGACGCAGCCAACATTTTCCAACATTAACAAGCACGTCGCATGCAAACTAACTGTACCATTGGAGCAGAAATATCACTGATACGAATCATATGCGGCAACGCCAAAAACGCAAAGCATGCAGGCGACATAGTTTAGAGTCCCACACACACACACACCCGCACACACACACATACACCTGGTAATATACCTGATGCGAGGGCTGTCTAAAACATAATATATAATTGTTTCTACAGCGATTTGATGGCGCTAGATAACATGGATTTTAATTCACCTGGCAATTATCTAATCTACTTAGTATCTATCTAACACAGCGAGAGTGGAAAAACGTATTTCATACATATACATACGTAACTCATTTAGCTGAAATGCTGTGGCAAAATTCTAGAAGCGACCCCCGGCTCGTCCTTTCCAATGCGTGCAGCTCAACGTACGCTAAATAGTTTGCGCATATGAGATACAGAAGCATCCTTTGTGTTGCTTTTAGATGAACACACATGTACCGCTATGTATGCACATATATATTCATTTCTATACATATGAATATATATATATTTGTATGTGAATATGTGGCTGCTTACACACACCTGCCCATGCAGCTTGGGATGCTGGGAAAAGTTAGTTACGAGCTCCAAACAATGATATTACGTAAAATATTTTGAAATTGCTGCTGTTACAGTCATGACTGTTCTACACACCCACCCACACACACACACACACACACACAGGCACACACTGGTCGCGCTGGTCTAACTGAGTGTGAGTACGTTGTCTATGGAGGCGTGGCAGCGGTCTTGGGATTGCGGCCATGTGGCATGTGACAGCAAAGCGCTGCCAGCTCCGCCCCTGCACCTTTGCCGTAATTGTGTGGCACATGACCCCGCCAGCGTGTCGGCATGTATGGCACCCTTTCGGGCAACGCAAGGCAAGGCGGGGCAACGCAAGGCGGGGCAGGGCAAGGCAGAGCACAACGAGTGGGAGTTGCAATAACCACAATTTCAGATGCTGCTTGCCAAAAGGTGCCCGACTCGACGACTCCTAATTCCGTGGCGTCTCCCACAGTCTCCCCCCTACCGCACGCCCTCCCTCATCGTGCCCTGGCCTAAACGTAAGCTCATTACATTTTGGCTTTGTTTTGGACTAATTAAATTTGAATGACTATTTTCACTTAAAAAGTTTTTGCCAGCTCTGACTCTGTGCTGCGAACAAGTGGGGTGACACTGGCATAGTGGGCGTGCCATGGGCGGCTGCCTGGCTGGCTGGCTGCAAAACTCTTGAGTAAGATATAAACAGAGCCCGTGGCCCGTGAACCCAAACAACAGCACTCAGTCCAGAGCAGCAAATGCCAAAGTGTCGCACGGTTGTCACACAAAATATTAGAAATAATACTTAACCATAGAATTGCACAGCTTTGCTGCTGGCTGCGGCAAAAAGGGGTTAATTGTGCTGCCCACGCAGCCCAACCTAACAATTTCTTTCTAGTTTTTTTAGCTCTCTCTCTTTCTTCCTTTTTTTGTTTTTGTTTTGGTGCTGAGGGGTTTCAGATGTCAACTGCGAAATTAGCAGCGGAGGCAAATGGCAACCGGAAACGTGTGGCGAACCGGATATAAGCAACGTTGACTGCAGCAGACCCAAACACCAACAACAACACCAACGGGATCTGTCATCGAATCCATTTTTGATGTCAATTTAAATATTTGCATAGGCAAAAATATGTATTACATAAAGCTAGAGGCATCTATGCGTTATTTAAAGCGAATTAAAATTAAATGCATTCGCATGGGCATTCGCATTCGCGCTCAGATTGGGATTCGCATTTGCATTCGATTTCTGCCATTTCATGCGCGTTGCATGCCAAATAATTGGTCGACGGGATAATAGATATTAATGAATTTTGCGCCCAACAATAAACTGTATCATTGCAATGAGAAAAATGAAACGGCAAACAGTAAACAGCAAAAATGTGCAAATAAATAAATAAATAAATAACAACATATCAATGAGCAGCAGCGCAGCAGAGCGCTGGAGAGCAGGAGCACGAGCAGGAGCAGAAGCAGGAGCAGGAGCAGGATGCTCCATTTGAATAACAACAGCAACAACGCCTACAAAGGACCCTTTGCACATATTTAATAGTGTTGAAATTAAATGAAATAAAATTCGCCGAGGCACTCTATATACATATGTCTGTGTGTGTGTGTGTGTGTACGAAGTTGCATTTAATATTGTTGTTGGCTCTTTACGATATTCGCGGCAGCGTCTGTAACCACAGCAGAACGCTCAAATCAATTAAGCGAACAATTTCATAAATGTGCAAACATTTTTAAGTAAATACGGGCTTAATGAAAACTCGCACACTATCAGCGCTGCCGGTGGATGAGTGCTATTAAAAATATACACACTTTTATTTACACACGCCAATACATCTCTTCAAATGCCTTGTTGAACAATTGTTGAGCTTAAATCGAATCAATTGCAATACTTTCAAGTCTATTAAGCCAGAGAGCTCGAAATTTGAAGCATGTTTTCGATTTGCAAAATGCTTAAAAATGCATGCCACGCCCAGCTCAACATGCGAAATTGTGCTGCAATAAAAATTTGAATAGATATATATAAAATACATATTTTTATCAACGTTCACAGAGATAGAGAAATTTAATATTGCTTCATAAATTCAGTTGATGGCGTGCTTTCAGTTGTTATTGCATTAAATGCGAATGCTTGACAATCCCCACATTCTTATATATTGCATGCTGCACACTCTAATAGTGACAGAACTCTTTTTCATTTTGGTAAAATTTATATTATATAACAGTTAAGAATGCTCAATTGATTAAGCAACATTTACTCTCCCTAGTCTGCAGCTGACTGACATCAGTTAAATTTATTCCAAAACAAATACTTTGTGATTTGACATGCCTCAATGAGGGGAGCTCATAATTCATGGGTCTTTTTGTAAAGTAGGTCAACGGCGAACAACCTGTAAAACTTTGTCATTCTGCGTCGACAACTTTTTTTTTGTACTCTTTCGATTGAACAGGCGGACAATAAACTTCATGTGCTCATAAAAAAATAAATAAAATAAATAATATTTTCATATTCTCATACAAAAATATGAATATAATAAATAATATTGTCTATTGTCTATTATCTTAAGCTGATTATAATCAAGTTCTATTTGAAACAATTCTATGGGAAAAACAAAGGCAAAGGTTTAAATCGTATAGCATATATTCAATATTAATGACGAATAGAGCCTTCATTACATTAAACAGAAAAACTTCATCATCTTGATGCAACCCAACTGAAGCTATACAAATGCAGCATTATATTCTCATTCAAGTCTTTTTTTTTAGCATTTTTAAACAAAATATATAGTATTATATATATAAGAAATGATACCTTATGTACTTACCTATAAAGCTCTGTTGAGAATTAATCTATTGGAAACTCTTACACAAGTATGTGAACTGATTCTGAAATTTGTATTGTATTATTATTTATTAATAAATCAGTTTATAAACCAGAATTTTTAAACATAATATATGTCATTATATATTTAGTAAATGATATCTTATGTACTTACCTATAAAGCTCTGATGAGAATTAATCCATTGAAAACCCTAACACTATGTGAACTAATTCTGAAATTTGTATTGTATTATTATTTATTAATAAATCAGTTTACAAACCAAATGAATTAAATTTGGAGTGCCCTCCAGATGAGGGCTTTAACGTGTAATCAGAAATTTAAACTCTCTCTTGCTTTATGTATAATTTTTATACGTATGCACTTCACACTCAACCAATATACCCCGGTTTTTCTCGTCGCGAACGAGCATATAAATATGTTAATAGCCACTTCAAAAATGCACCGCACATTGCATAGTTATAAAACGGTTTTAATGAAACACATATGCATACATACATGCATACATACATATGTATAAAGGCCAGATGGTCATCAAAGCTCTGCTCCAGTTTACATTTTTATGCATGTGACTTGGCCAAGCTATAATCCACATGCGCATAGTTCATTTTGGTATTGGTTAATAAACCAACTGGGCCATGTTTGACGCGCTAACAATAAGCCAAGCCGTGTTAAATCGTATTAAAGGCCGCGTTAATTGGCTGCCAGCTGTAAAATTTAACAATCATTTTATGCGGCGCTGTTTGCCGTTTTGGACAACTTTGTTTTTTGACAAACTACAATTTGTGTGTATGTGTGTGTGTGTGTTTGCTTGTGTAAATTGGCGCACTGAATGGGTATTAAGAGGCAGCTAGCTTTGGAATTGTCCTCGGGCCTGATTATAATGAAATATGAACATTAACCGCATTAGTTTAAATATACAAATATACCGCAAAAACGTAAAGTAAATACGACCATACACACAGACACACACATACATACGTACATTAAGCAGCATTTGCTTTGTGGCTGGGCGGCTTTATATGTACATATATATAGGAGATGATAGACAATTTTGGCGCTGAACAAGAAAATTTAATAATGAAATTGAATTTACAATTATTTTTGTTTTGTTTACGCACACACACGCATACACATTTGTGTGCATACATATATAAGTACTTAGGTACATACGCAAACAATGGCTGGCTGCGTGGGCTACTCTCTTTTTCTATGCATATGTGTGGGTGTATGTATGTTTGTGTGTGAGTGTGTGTGTTTGTTATTGGTATGGGACTCCGTCAATATTTGATTTGCGTTAAGCGTTAAGTCGAGGGCCACATCAAAGCAACGATGACAATGAGGCGCGCACTTAGGTTTGGGATCGAGTGGGGGTTGGGGGCTGGCGCTATAACTAAAATGTGATTAAAAGCCCCTTTTGTTTGCATATAGTCAGCGGACAATTACATATCAATTAATGTTGAATTAAAGCTGCACACACACACACACACAGCGCCATATAAATAATGCAATTAACAGCCGGACAGAGTTAAGAGCTGCTGAGTCGTCTCCATCCATCGCTCTGTGTCTGCCTCAGCGTCTGCTTCGCCTGCCTTCTGGAATGAAGCAATCCGATGCTCAATTAACGCAAACAGTAAAATCTTAAGTAATTGCAATAAAACAGACTACCTGAAGTACATATTTTATAAAGTTACTCGCCTCGGCAGGTCGCGCTGCCAAGTAAATATGCCATAAAAATCAGCGCTCAAGCAGGCTGAAGGCACTGCCGCCAGGATAAGGATGAGAATGTTGACGACGACACCGGCACCGACACAGGCACCGACACAGGCAGCAACTGCGACAGAGACGAGGTAAGTCAGTCAGCCGAAGCAGGCGAGGACACCAGCCTTATCGGCATCGCACCAAATGAAGAGCTTTCACATGTCTGGCACATAAAAATGGAACGCTGTTAAACGCACCATGGGGAATGGGCTACCGGGTGGTGGTTGGATGGGTGCATGGGTGTATGGGTGGTGCGAGCTGGCTGCCAGTGATGTGGTGGTCTGATGCGAACGGAGTTGAGCCAAAGTTCGTTTGGTGTCGGTGTCTAAAAACGGCAGCAGCCAAAAATTGCTTATGTTTTCATAAAATGAAGCGCAAACATTTTCTGACTGAAAAGCATAATAAAAACATAAACAACAACAAGAACAACAGCTGAGGCACAGGCAGGGGTAGAGGCAGCAGCCGAGTAGAAATACGCGAAATTCTTTTGCCTTGAACTCGAAGAGGCTGTAATCTGATTTTATTATAATTTTGATTTTGCTTTCTTTTCATAAATTTTATAACAAACTCGCAGCGGGCGGGGCAGCCGCACGCACACAGAGCTGAAGGAAAAGCTGGGGAAAAAACAATGCAAAGCAAAAACCACCGCCAATAATAATAATCATAATAACAGCAACAACAACAACAACAACTAACTGAGCTTAACTTTTTTTTTTTTGGCCAGAATGCGTTGCTTGCCTCGAGTCTTATATTTTTGTCAGTCGCCAAGCAGGCGTAAAATAATAAACGCGAAATAAAGTGGAGCCGCACAAACACAGGAAACCGCACACACGCATACACATGTGCGCTCGTGTGTGTGTGTGTGCCACACGTGTTGCCCAAATGGCGCTGCTTGAGTCTCGTCCTTTTGGCTGTTCGCCGAAGCGTTTACACTGATTTTCGCTTTCAGTCAATTTTAAAGACAACTTTAAGCCGCATAGCTAAACAAGGCAACAACAACAACAACAACAACAACATGAAACAAACAACAAGAGCAGCCCATTTACTTGCTGTTACATTTTTAATGAGATTAAAATAGGCTCACACAACACGACAGCAGCAACAACTTTCACACACTCAACACCCGCAGCACACACACACTCACACACACGCACACACACACACACATACAAAGGCACGCTTAATGTAGGTGCGTACTTAATGGCAATTTGGGGACTTGTGCTTGGATTTTTGTTGTGTTTTTGTTTTTTAAAGAGTTCTTCTTTGCCGTGCCACGCCCCCTCCCCTGCCTAAAGAGCTTTTGTGTTTTTGGCGGGCATGTCGAGGCATGCAGCGCCGCCTTGGCCACTCATTAATCTACGAGGCATTAATTTCTCACCGCAAAATCCAATCTAAATTGCATAAATCAACAGGCCGTAACGAAGGATGTGCACGCCCACACCGCCCACACCGCACATCACCCATCGCCCACTCGACGCCCTGTAACAGTAATTGGGTCACTTGTATGCGAAAAACCAGCGAACTGTTGCATGTGCACAGACGATCAAGGGAATGGTGTGGGTGGGGGGCGGCGGAGGGGCGGTATTTGGATATGGCATTTGGCTGGCAAAATGCATTGCAATCTCGCAGCTACTTTGTCAAGCGGCAGCTGCTACAATAACATCAGCGATTGCAGCTAGAACAATCAGAGGACTCCAGATGCAATTCGATATGGGCCCATCGAAGCCGAGCGACGAGCAACGAGCAACGAGCTCTCCGGCAACGCTCTCCGGCAGATTTGTGTGCCCTAATTAATTAATTGAAATTCATGAATTGCACATGCGACTGGCGCTCCAAGAGCGATGCGACGCGACGCTGGCAGCTCGCTGGTAGAGGTTCGAGCTGATGTTGCCGCCAGCATTGCCGCATATTAATTGCAATCAAAGCTCAATGGGCGACGCCCCCAACCACACACACACACACACACACACATACACATGCACTTTGACATTTACATACACATTTACAGTGATCCATAAGCGTTTAAACAAAAGTGTGCGGCGGCAGCTGCTGCGTCGTTATGAAAGTTGAGCCAAGAGCGAAAGCCGCTTAGCCACCGAGGCGTGTTTTAATTTATTAATGGGAATTTATCGAATAGCGACAGTTCCACTTTTTGTTGACTGCAATTCCCAAGCTGAGCATCTCCCCTTCCCCCCCCCCCCCCACTCTCCCTTATCCACTCTCTTTCGTTTGACCTACTCCTGGTGTTCCCTGCCCCTTCATCTTCATCGGCGGCTTATCTATGCGTCGCGTAATTTCGTTTATTAAGTGGCACTTAATTTAGTGGGCGTGCGCGCTTTGCCTTTTCCCAAATCGACAAAATATTGAAATTGACAGCCCAGCTGAAGTTGGCCTATTGGAGTCGAGTGGAGCAGGTTCGAGTAGTTGGCTTACTGGTTTCTTGGTTTTTCGGCTTTCAGATTACGGATTTCTATTAGCCGCTGAGCCACTGCCATTTAGCCATTAGGGAAATGCCAGTAGCTGAACGACTATCGATTAGGAAATTCATGATGTATCTGTATCACTTAGCCAAGCGCTAAGTTTTCTCTATTTACATGGCAGCGTGTGACAGGCGGAACTTGTTGACCAACACTGGCACTGGTGTTATTTATTGAATAATATAGAAAAGTAATTTATGTATATAATGCATATATATGTATATTTACATTTATATTTGACATTTTAAATTATAAAAAAAATCATTTGGTATGTAAGAGACCAAAATTAATGATTTATTGTGTAATAATAATATTTTATTTTTGTACTTATATTTTAGGAATTATTTAAATTATTGCTAAAATTAAATACCTTCACATTTTAAATTAATTTAAAAATTATTTTCCTTGTGAATGACAAAATTTAATGATTTATTTTGTAAAATAATATTTTATTTTTATATTTATATTTTATGAATTTTTTAAGCTATTGCTAAAATTGCATACCTTGACATTTTAAATTTTTAAAAAATTATTTAGCTAATAAAAGACAAAATTCAATGATTTATTGTGTAATAATATTTTATTTTTATATTTATATTTTATGAATTATTTAAACTATTGCTAAAATTTAATACCTAAAACTATAATAAATTAATTAGAATTTATCAATTAACGTAAATCTAAGTGAAATATTGTAATTTCATTTCACTTAATACCCAATTGGATAACTTTCAGCTGCAGTACAGTCTTCACTCTCAGAGCGAGCCCAGCCCAACTATTGATGGATTAGCACAGGACATATTGAAGCGAGTAATGCGAAATTGAAACTTACGCTTGGCCATTTGAATAATGAGCCAGTTTACACAGAATGACAGAGACATAAATTCAAAATAAAAGCCAAGACAATAAAACATCTCAAGCCATTTGATTGTCTCGCTGCAATTTCTTTGACTACATATTATTCTCATTCGGTCAGTGCTCTCTCATTGTATTACTTATGCAATCAAAAGCCGACAAAGTAAATAGCCTGCAGCTGGTTAGCCAGCACTGATTTTCCAACTCAATGACATTTATTTGGGAGTTTGTGTAGTCAAAGTAAGATTTATAAATGCTTAATGTGTTCATAAATAATTAATATTGCTTTTTAGCTTTCGTAATCAAATAATCATGGTGTGTGCATAATTTGTTGTCCTTTTATGGCTCGGGGCAAATAAAAGAAGTCAATAAATCAAGCAAATTCAATATAGAGCATGCAAAAGTATATATCTAATAAACTATTTTATGTATGCAAATATTAAATATAATTTATGTAATTTCTAAAGCTTCTTTTAAAATCACATATATAGGCTTATTAAATACATAGAAATCATAAGATATCTAAAAAAATTTAATAAATTATTTAATTTATATATTTTCTTAAAACTTCTACTAAATAAATCTATAAAACTCTTAAAAATTCTTTTCAATAAATAATTAAATACATGCGACTCCGAAAAATTCTCAAAGCCTTAACAAAGAAGTTACATAACTTATTTAATATATACAAATCTTAAAACTTGTGCTAAATTCCATAATCCCATCGTTAACTTCTATTTAACTTCAGTCGAGTAAAAATATTTTGATACTTTAAGCCATGTGGACGACACATAGGCCAGCACGTTTAGCTCGGCAAATGTTGGCCTAATCAGTGGAAAATGTTTTCAAAACATTGCGGAGCGCCTCATCAGTTGTGGGCCAAAGTGGGCGAGCCAGGCGACAGCCGAAACCAACTACAACATGGAGATAAACAACAGGCGCACCGCAACAATAACAACGATGCCCGCCCACTGGGCGCAACTGTTTCGAACTTGTGCGCGCTCTCTTCGGCTGTTAACAGCGCGAATATCGTAAAATTCGAAATGTCGAACATATGCATGGCTGTGCATGCTAAAGAGCGCGCCAAGTTTAAGAGCGTAGCGTGTTCGAAAAGAGCGAGTTCGAAAATGAGCTTGAGAGCACGTCTTTCGAGTTCCTGTTGTTGTTGCTGCTGTTGCTGTTCTCGTGGCTGTTAATGCCTGCGCCTCGTCGTCGTTATGTGCGAAAGTCACGAACATTGGCCGTCGTCTAACGAAAATGTGTATGTGTCACAGTGGGAGTGTGTAAGTGTGTGTGCGTGCGAGCCGCTCGTGTGTCGGCATGTGCAAAACTCGCGGATGTAGATGTAGGCCAATGGGTAGTCGACGACGACTACAAGTACACGAGCAAAGGACTACAAAGCAACAGCAACAACAATGCCAAACAGAAAGAGAGCGAGAGCGAGCGCGTGGGCGCAAGAGAGAGACAGTGAGACAGTGAGGCAGTAAGGCGGCGAGCGTGGGAGAGGGAGAGCACGCGGCTAGTATGCCACACAAATGTTGAATAGTTGCGGAAGGTTATGAATTTCCGTGAGAAATTACTACAAGTAATATGTGAGTGCTATATGCGCATACATGTATATGCTAGCAGCGCGATTATGTGTGCATGTAGGTGTGCCTGTGTGTGTCTGTGTGTGTGCATGCATGTGTGTTAGCCTGATTGTGAATACAGGTCCTGTTTTAGCTCAGGCTTTAGCCAGAGTCGAAGCTGGCGTTGCTGCTGGAATTTGAATTGGTATAGGGATTGGGCTTATGCATGGCCTGTTCGCTCGTGTGTGACCACGTGAACGTCGGAGGCGTTGTTATCCATCCCACTAACATACACCCTACATGTGTGCGTGTGTGTGTGTGTATGTGTGCGTGTGAGTGTGTGTGTGTGCTCATGTGTGCATGCTGATAACAATGTTGCACTTGCTAATGCATTAATTTTAATGCATTTCGGTGTCGCATAGCTCCTCCAGCTGGGCCGTTTAAATTTCCGATGCTCCCACAGGACACAAGTTCCAGTTACAGTTCACTTAATTATGTGAATGCCGTTGAGCTGCTTTTGCAGGCAGCAGGCAGCAGTCTACAGGCAAGGCAATAACAAAAGGAGCAAAAGTCATAGCCAAGTGTTGAGTTATCCATCTTAGCTTTGAAGGTGCCTTGGCCTTCCTCTGCTTTTGCTTCTGCTGCTGCTTCTGCTTGCTGCTTCTACTTATGCTTGCTGCTCATATTTATGTCCCCCTCTTTGCCATTTTTATCTGCTGCCTTTTGCATTGCTTATGATCAAAACTCTGGCAAAGTGTCGTCCTCATCATTATCGCTTTTGTTTCAAGCTGCTGCTGCTGCTGCTACGGCTTCTGCCCGCAGCAAAAGAGCTATGGCAGAATCCTTTGGTCCTTTGGCGCCGGCCTGACACTTTTCTGACATTGTGCAAATGAATAATTGTGCTTTTCTTTGCCGGCAGTGCAGCCCGCCCAGCCACAGCCACAGCGACAGTCCCAGCCCCGACCACAACAACTGCACATCCGTTCCACATCGCTCGCTCAATGTCTCATCATCATCCTCGTCGCCGTCGTCGTCGCAGTTGTCGTCAGCCTCGTTGCTCATTCGCTGGGCCGTTGTCATCCTCATCAGCAGCAGCATTATCATCATCATCGTCGTCGTCATCCTCTGAATCATCATCAGCATCCTGGTCATCGTCATCCACATCGTCATCCGCATCCTCATCGTTGTCCTCATCGCCTGTGCTGGCCGACCACAGCCAAACAAGCAGCTAAACAGTCGCTTAGCCAGCCTGTCTACTGACCCCTTTTCAATGGCCATCCGCTGGATATGGCAATGGCCAGCACTGGCTGGACAGCTCTGGCTGGACATTGCCATCCTCTATTCCACACTGTTTGCCCATTCATTTTGTTTCTGTTTGCGCTTTGATTGACGGAGCTACGCTGAGCTGAACTGAAGCTTTAGCTGCTGTTGCTGCTGTTGCTACTGTTGCTGTTGCTGTTGTTATTGCTGCTGCCGTTGCATGTCCTTGCGCTTGTCCTTTTGCTAGCCAATGCCATTGCGCTTTGCCAGCGTTATTAATGATTTCTCCAAAGTTTTCGCTACATTTTATGCTACATCTTCTGCCCGGCTGGCCCCCCGGATTCTCTGCTTGTTTATTCTTGTTATTGTTGTTGCTGTTGTTGGCATATTGTTGATTGTTCTTTTATCTCGTCTCTGTCAATTCGCTGCGTTATATTGCTGCGTTTCATTTGACTTTGGGTTTTGAATTTCCGCCAGCTCCCATGGGCAGCCAACATTTTGGCTTCCTTCTCGTCGGCCATTGCCCGGCTCCATTTATGAGCAGCTCAGCCGGAGTTTGGTTACGTTGAGTTGATCCTCGAATGCCTTTTTGCCGCTTGCTTTTGTCTATCTGCTTACTTGCCATTTCCCTTCAGATAAATACTTGTCAATCAGTTATTAATTGCTTTTCAAATTTTATTGAATTTGTGGTTTCAGCTCGTTGCGAGCAGCTCCTCGCGCTCTCCCTCACCCTCCCCGTTTCCCAGTCGCCCTCGCTATAGATTGACAAGCCAATGCCCAAGCTGCAGCTCGACTCCATCTCCCCAGGCTAATTAACCCAGACGATTCCCACTGCCGCTGCAGAAGTAGTAAGTGCAACTGCTCTCAAAAGTCAATCAATTCCAAGGAAACTATTGCCAGGAATTTTGCCTGTTGCCGTCGTTGAAATTCACTGAATAAATTTCCTCTGAATGGCATAACTTGGCACTACTTTTAATTATAGTAAAATATACATTTTTATGTATCATAATATCAGAAGATAATTAATAAAAGATGTGAATCAGCTTGTAAGCAATAGTTGTAAAAATAACCCTTCAGATTTTTTTATGGGAGAACTTAATTTATTATGATTAAAGATATATAGTATAGATATAGATATACATACGTGCATATGTACCTGTAAATTATATAGAAGAAATAAATTATTGTTGGAATTTGGGAAATATACAAATATTAAGCAATTAAATGTATTTTAATAAAAATTAAAAAAAAAAAAACTTTTTAAATTAAAAAAAAAAGTACTTGCAAAACTGTTTAGGTAAATATTTTAATTTAAAAAATAAAATAAATGAATATATTTAATGTGTATTTTTTTTTTTTTTTATTAATAATTATTAAAATTTTTTTCATATAATAAATATTTTAATAAAAACAAATAAAAATAAATAAAAATAAAAATATAAATAAATAAAAATAAATATTTTAATATAAATTATAACTTAAAAATTAAAATAAATTAATATATTTAATGTGTATTATTTTTTTTATTAATAATTATTAAAAAATTTTTTCATATTTTACACAATAAATATTTTAATAATATAATTATTAGTAATTGTTGAAAAGAGTTTAAAATGAGTCTTATTAATCAAGTCTAAGGACTGAAAGTTTCCACTATGGTGAGGCTTTTATATCTTTTATTTATTTGAGCAAATAAATATGTGTATATAAGCCACAAAGGAAGCATAAACTTTTCATAAATAAATAAATAATAATAAATTTAAAAACAGCTTTGCTGATGTGTTTATCCATCTGATTGATATGGTGGATAAACGAAAAAAATCTGCAGATACAGAGAGAGAATTGCGAAACGTAATATGTCAATTTGTCAGGTGAGCAACCCGTTATCAGCGACAGCCTTTCATTTAAAAGTCAGATTTCTTTGGCATGGCAATACCGATAGAGCACGTTAATTGCATTTCTTGGGCATGTGATAGACGACGACACTCGGCGTGTCAGCTGGCAGTGACACAAGACGAGCGAAATTAACACCAAGTGATGGCTGTGTGGCTGACTGTGTGTGTGTGAGTGTGACTGTGTGTGTGCTGAAAGAGACAAAGAGTTGGCAAGATATGTTACCCACTCATGTGCAATGCAATAGAGAAGGCGCCAGCAAGCCACAGCGAATGTGATGCACATAAGACCAAGAGAGCTCTTGCTGCTGGCTGGCTGCTTGTCTACTCAAAAGGTGTCTGTGACCACACAACTACACACACCAGCACACCATCACACACACACACACACACGCATTTAAAGCCAGCTGTGGAACAGCGAAATGCAATTAGAAAATAGATGTGGCCAAGCCGAATGTTCATGTTGTTGGTGGAAATACATGCACGACACCAGAGCAGAGACCACACAGCGAGTGCATGTTGGGCGCGCACTCTCCATTTCATTAAATGCGCTCCAATGTTTATTAAAATGCATGAAATACTTTTAAAAACAATGCAGAGGTCGGCAGAGCACTTTGTTGCTGTCATGTTTATGAGACAGCTGCTGCAGCAACAGCAGCAGCAACAGCAACACTATTTAATGACAGCAACAACACAGCTGAAAGTAATTGACTCTGCGCCTCACTAGCCAAACCAATTGCCATACTGGAGGCCAGCGATAGCAGCGGCAAATGCAGTTCCTGGTTTAGTTGCTCGTTTTTGTTTTTGTTTTTGGTTTACTTTAGTTCTGCATTACCGGCTTGCAACATATGCAAATGGCTCCCATTGTTGTTGCTGCTGTTGTTGCTGTTCGCGCATCTGGCAACATCTTGTTGAGCTGTCAAAATATGCTTGTTAACAACATTTGTTGCACCGCACCAACAGCTTGAACAGCCCAAACAGCCCAAACAGCTTGAATGTGCTCGGACCCAGCCATGCATTAGACTAAACATGTTTACAAGCCAACAGCAACTTTTTCGAGTGCAATGCTTTTAGAAGCTGCTTTCCATTTAATTTCTGACAGCAGCATTTTCTCTCGCTCTGCTTCATACACTCTCCCTCCCTCTTACTCTCTGCTTTTTACTTGACTTAGTTAAAAGGCGACAAAAATAATCATCAGAATTGTCCGTTGTTCGTTGAGTTTTATCTCGTGCTAAACTTTCCATAAATAGCCAAACCCAGTTCAGACCATGCTGAAGATATGTGTGCGAGCAGTTGCCGCTGCCGCTGCCGCTGCCTCAGCCGCCTTGGGCGTGCGTTTGTCTAATAGATCAGCTGCAGCAGCCACAGCAGCAGCCGCAGCAACGACTCAAATGTGCTTTTAGGCCATTTATCATCTGGACGCTGTCTGCAATTTCAGCGACTGGGCGTCGTTCATGTTGCAGGCAGCCAACGGCCGCTTCTATGCCTCTGCGTTAGCGGCCACATCCTAAGCATGAAATTCGAGCGACGTGCGCGCACAAGGTGTCTGCATTTCAACGCCCCAGACTCGAGCAGAGTGAGCAGCCTCCCCAATCCCTACCGCTGCCTTTGCCCCAGCCATCACCTCTCTGGCCGCAAACGAAACCTGGACTAACCACCAAATGTTGCAGGCAGCGGGCAGCTTGGCTTTTGCTTCATTTTCACAGAAAATTATTCAGCATAAATCATTTTAATGTTGCGTGATTTTTAGACGGCCATTTAGCGGCCCCCGAATGTCACTTAAAATCTGACACATTAAAAACACAACAACAACAACAACAACAACAACAACGACTACGAGAGACGACTGCAAGATGAGGGTTAAGCCGACGGGGCCAAAGCGTAGCGAAAGGCAAATTCTCACTTAAAAGCCATACAACATTTGTTAAATTAAAACAAATATATATTTTTGCTTAACTAAACGAAAGTGTAATACAAACTTTTGTACAGAATTTTTGATATTGTTCTGTATTAAAAGCATTTCGGTGTTTAGGCAACATAAATTGAGTCGCACTGTCAAGGATTGTGAAAAGTTTAAAGTTTTTAATTTATTGCATTTATTAACATTTTGAGAGCACAGACAGCGATTCATATTCAAATTCCAGTTGCCCTGACAGCGCCTGTCTGACGAGACGAGACGAGACGAGACAGTGAAGAGTATAGCTAAATAATTACCGACATTATGGCAGCCACATAAACTTTTTGGTCGAGGCTTTTTGCCCAGGCAACTATACAAATGAATTCAGCCAGATCAAAGCAGACAGACAGAGAGAGAGAGAGAGGGAGAGAGAGAGGGGGGAGAGACTGATATGGTATACATATTAATGCCATTTAGTTTTGTGCAGATGTTTTGAGGCTTTGAAGTTCATTTCAGCTTTGAGTTGACATTCGCAGGAATCACGTCTTTCAGCTCGCAGCACAAGTGATACTTTGTTGTCGTGGTCGATAAGTAGGCATATAAAAGACAAAAACAAAAGCAATTTTATTAGTACAATAATGACAGTCCCTGACGGCCAGTCCCTAGTGCCACTTACGCCATCAACTTTGGGCCGGCAGCGGGCGCGTTGCAGGAAGCGCATTATGTGCGCCGGCATATGTTCCTTGTACATCGCATATTGCTGCAGTACGAAGCGGCAAGAGCTGAAGTGCACACATTTGCCCGAGGTTTTGTCGGGTGTCTGGCAGCTGCGGTCTATAGAATATGATATGAAATGTGTATGTGTGTGTGTGTGATGGCCATTATCAAATGGCTGCTGGCTGACTTACGTGTGCGGCACAAAGTGGGCAGCAAAATGAGAAGCCACAGGAAAATCAATCGGAATGTGCGCCGCATTTGGAATTCAAAATGCAAAGAAGTAGAAGCCCGTTGCCGCCGCCCCTCGTTAATGATGTATTAAAGTCGCGTTAAAGTCTTATACGCTTTAAGACACGGACACAGACTGATGCGGAAACTGGAAGCTGGGCAACAGATTGTTGCTCAAGTAAACAGCTTGGGCAACTTTTGATAAGCGCTCGCCCAGCCCACTCTCTCTCTCTCTCGCTCTCTCTCCCTCGCCCTCTCTCGAGCGCAAGCTCTTATCAGCGGCGTGCAAAACAAGAGGCCAAAAAAATATGTACATAATATGTAAACAAACGCACACAAACACACAGATATACATATGTGTATGTGTATGTGTAAGCTATAGCTGAGGCAGCCATAAACACATGTTTTAGGCAGCGCATACCAGTATGAACGAGCTATGCGGAACCCTGCTTGGGCTAATGCTGTCGCCACCCGCCTCCTGCCCGCCTGCCTCCTGCCACCCGCCTCCTGCCTGCGTGGCCTAGCCTAGTCTATGGCAAATGGATATTTATTATACATCTATGTAGATTTATTGCAAAGTTCAAAATGAAATTCAAAGCGTGTGGAAAGCAGCAGCTGGCCCAGGAGTTGACTTGATGCCTGGCCCTCGCTGTTCGCTGATAATACCAGGCCAGCTCTGGCCTATATCAGCATTACAAATGCTAAGCCAGCACACACTAACCATGCTCCTATCTATTGGCTCTAATTGTAGCACATAATATTTAATTACGAAGAGCATAAAAACATTATAAGTTCATATCTAGATTATATTCATGTGGTATATGCTTTGAATTTCATTTTAATGAGCGTAACCACATAAATGGAGCATTTTTTGTGGTTGGGCACGAAATTGAATGAAAGGGGTATACATGTGAGAGCATATACTCCTCTTGACATATGGCATATATTCTATTAAATACTCTCCTTCTTCTATAATGTTATATCTGATATATGTGCTGGATGTGCTATAGATGATAGATAGATCAATAAAATGAACAGTTCTTTGAGCCATGTAAAGAAAAAGATTTTACCTTCCACTCATGTCATGAACGAGTATTGTGCCGCCATCTATCCCCCACAACACAGTGTGTTGGCTTGCTTGTATTGTTGCGTTGCAGTCGGAAGCTTATTCCATTGCAATTTTTTGCTAATGAGCAAAATAACAAAATCAGGATTATATTCAATTCCCCCCGGCGCACGTACTTACATAAATGCTTTGCAAATATATGTGTATATATATAGAAATGCGTATGTGTGTAAGGTAGTTTCGCTGGTAAAATTTTAATAAAAATGTAAATTTTTTTGCGAGTAGCTTAAGGGGTTTCTGGCACATGCAAAACCAATAAAAAGATATTACTCGTTATGAACTTGGCGGCCGTTTGGCGTATGCCAAAAGCTGTGCGAGGTGTGCCCGAAGTTTGGCAGTATCATTTCATTGCATTTCATTTCATGCCATTTATGATTGGTAAGTTGAGGCCGAAAGTTTCGACGCTCACAATATCGTGCCTAGCAATGGTGCGTCTGGGATGCTTTGAGTGTGACCAGAAAAAGTTGGCCATGTAGCCGAGCGGCCATAAAAGTTGGCCAACATATTCCATGGCCATGGTTTATCTAAATATGCAGGCGCGAGCCTCCATGCATATGAATATTGTTATGAGTGCTCAAGAATAAGTTTTGATGGAAAACCTTATACGATTGCCGTTTTTTTGATTGCTTATTGCCAAATAAATTTAAACTGTTTTTAACACCCAGCGCGGACAGATCGTAACTTTCCATAGCTGCATGAATATTGACGAAACGATGACGGATTTAATGGACATCGACCCATTATCAACTACATTGCAAAATGCAGACGGACAGTGGGGCGATGAAAGACGCATTGTTTGCTCATAAAAGCCGCACATCATTAAATTCCCGAAACCGCTGTGAGTGGTTAGGGCTAAGGCTTGGCACTGCGCTGCTAACTCACTGCTCAGCTCATCCTCATCAAGGCCCCTCGCTAGCCTGCACCATATGTAAACGTTTAAGTATGGCATTTAGATATGTGTGTACAAAACATGCCGGAACCGAAGCATAAAAACCGAAATGCGCATAATAAAAAGTCATCATCATAGACATTGGGACCCAATATACCCATGTGCCCCCCTCCAGGCATTGCCATGGCTTCAACCCTTTTACAGATGTGCGATAAAACAACGCCCGGGCAACGGGCAACGGGCAACGGGCCACAAAGGGCAACGAAAATATGAGAAACAAAGCATAAAATAAAACACTTCGAACTTCGAGTTGACAATTTGAAGACGTCAATAAAGTTTCTAAAGCAGCTCGATGTCAACTCTATCGTTGTTGTTGCTGTTCTTGTTGTTGTTGTTGCATGCGTTTTCGCTTTCATCGTTTTTCCCAATAAAAATTCCTTGGAAATCATTTAGAAAACGCATGCATGCACATCATGTGCACACCCACACACAAAGAGAGGGGGCGAGTAAGAAAGAGAGAGAGAGATGGTCCCTCCCTAGCAGCATAGATAAAACGCGTGTCAGACACGACACTGCCATGGATCATGTGTCAAATAGCGAATCGCACTTGCACCACAAACACCAGCAGCAATAGCAGCAGCAACAACAGCAACAGCAGCAGCAGCAGCAATAGTATCACTGTCTGTAGTAACTGCAATAGCAACTAGTAACCAGTTGGCAGTTACCTGGAACAGCATCCGCTCTTGACTGCTGCAGCAGCACTCCAAGACCGTGCCGTGTAGTTAGCTGGTGACAAAGCATAAGAAGTGCGGCAATAGACGCTCGACGCTTGACGCCCGCTCGTTTACTCGTTCGTTCGCTCGCTCGCTCGCTCGCTCGAGTGCGCCGCTGGAGGCATGCTGCAAGCAACCAGCAGCGAGCAGCAAACGGCACACGCAAATGCACTTTTTGATTGCCTTTGGCTGCTCTTATCTCGTCTCTGGTTGTTTTTCTTATGAATACCAAAGTGTAACAGCGTCTGAGTCGCACAATCAGACTTGGAGTGTTGTTGCATTGTCGTTTTATTTGATGTTCGGGTAAAAGCTTTTATCAAAAATCGTATTGCATGCAAATTAGATTCTTCTCGGTGCTGCCTCTTCCTAAACCTCTCTCGCTCTCCCTCTCTCCCTCTATCTCTCTTTCTCTCTCTCTGCATCTTGCAATGATGCCCTTCTTACGCTTTGAGCTGCAATCTAGAAAAAAACTATACACGTTGCCTTTTATATGATGATGCCATTGTCGTTGATGCTGCAGCTGTCTCTGACACAGCGGCTGCTGCAGCTGCCTCTACTACTTCTACCACTGCTGCTGCTGCTGCGGGCCTGCTGATAAAGACACCAACGACAAAGCTGCCAAACACTGATGATTCAGACATTGCATCCAAAGCTCATGCTGCTGCTCACGACCAAATTGTTGTTGCTGCTGCCGCTGCTGCTGCGCTTTGGTCTTTTGTCGCAGGTCTCAATTGACTTGATAAACTTCTTCCTACAATTTTTTCAATTCTATCGTACGCTTTTGCTTGTTAACGTCAACTGACTACTCACACACACACACACACGCACGCACACATAGAGTAAAGGGAAATGCAGGCGTAAAATGAGTTCGCTTTTTCTTTGGACTCTATCGAGCACGTCTTATCTGTAGTCGCATACGTATATGGCCCATGACAGCGAAGACTGAGGCTGAGGCTGAGGCTGCGACTAGCTCTGAGGCAGCGTAACGCCGGCTTAAACACACTCGAATGCATTTCCATTTCATGGCTATGGCTTCATTGCCGCCAAACGTCGTTGTCGCTGTCGTCTGCCGCTTTGTCTGGTGGCTATGCGCCAACTTCCCATATAAATGAGAGAAGAGGAAAAAAAAAACACCTATATATAAGATGTGGTACCAAACACCGACGCTGCAGTCGCCGTCGCTGTCGCCGTCAGCGTCTCTGCTGTTGGTGTTATAGCGTTCATCGAAGCTTAAGGTGTATAAATCACACACAATGCGGTCTTTTGTAGTTTCAGGCGACATACACAAACACACACACACACACACACACACACTTACACACATACGCAGAGCATGTCCGGATGCTGCAGTGAAAAAGTGCGCAGCGCTTAGCTTTTTTGGGTCTAAATTATTGCCCAGTCGTTCCGCATTAAAGCCGCAGCCGGCAGAAGGCAGCCGGTGTTTGGGGCCAGCTGTTCACAGTTTCCGCTTAGAGCATTTAAATAATAATAGAATTATAATTTATTTTTAACAATTTGTCGCACTGTTTGTAATCATTTGTTAACTGTCAGAGATTATAAGCACTGCACTCACTGGGAGCGAAGGCGTTTAAGCCGCTTAACAAAATAAAAGCCCAGTTCGAGCTGAGCTAACGCATAATATAATCTCATAAATGGGGCCGGCCACTTGAGGCGCTGCCCACACCCGCCGCCTGATGAATGACCCCAAAATATTTAAGAGCTATATTTAAAATCAAATAAACACATCTGCCAACAATCAAATGCTTGCCGTACTGTAAATTGAGCTTAGTCTTGGTTTATTTAAGACTCGACTCGACTCGACTCAACTCAACTCAACTCGACTCGACTGGCTGTCGGCATGGCATGAAATGAAAGTGCAGGCAACTGCAATGCGATCCAGTCAAGTGCAAGCTCCAGCTTCAGGCAAGCAGCTTAGCCTCGTTTCCATTGGAATTTGTTTATGGCCAATAGCAATTGGGCTGTGAGCAGATAGGCAGGAGTGCAGGAGTGAAAGGGGCAAGTGGGGGTGGTCATGGCGCCATAGAAACAAATTTGTACACATGTTTCTGTCATTTTATGGAATTATGTGCAGCGCAAATGACAAACGAAATAAAATCATTTTCCTGCCTTCTAGACCGTACAGACTTTTTTCCACAACATTTGCCCCGACTAATGCACTGTGGATGCGCTCAGCAAAAGTTTAACCAAAAAAAGTTCAACAGTTTTCCAAAAAAATTCTAAATAAAATAATTGTCATTAAAGAAGAAAAAGAAAGGAGTAATATTAAAATTTAAAAAAATAATATTTAAAATTAAATAAAATATTTTTAGAGCTAGAAATTATAAGAAAAAAATTTTTAAAAATAAATAAATAATAAAAATAAAAAAAAAAATATTGTCATTAAAATAAGTTAATATTCCAATTTATATGAAATACTTTTTAGATATTAAATATTTTTAGAGCTTGGGCAAACTAGCACAAGCTAAAAAAATATTTAAGAAAATAAGATTTCTCTATATAAAATATTCGACTTTCAAAATCTAGTCATATTTCAATTTTAATAATATATTTAAGATAATATATAAATATTCCTAAAACTTGGGCAAAATGTTCTTGGCCTGTACGTGCCTCTTGCCAAGTGCTCATAAATCAGGTCATTAAAGTATTATTTCCCAATCAGCGAGCGAGTTCAAAAGGTTACAGAACCTCGGGCTGCCGTCGAGCACAACAAATGCCAGCCATGGTGCAGAGTCTCCAAAGTCTGTTTATCGTTTATTTGAGCAATGACAGGTGCAGCTGCCAGTGGCATACAATCGAAATGTATCTGTGGAGCAGTGCGTGCGCTTTGCCGTTTGTTTATGGAATTTGAACTTTTAGCTGGCCCAAATAGGCGGCTGACTGACTGACAGACGGACGGACACGTAGACGGGCAATAAGACGGACGGGCTTTCTAAACGAGCGCCTCGCTCGCGCTCACTTAGACGAGCAGCTGGCGTTGAAGTTGTGATTGTTGTGATGGCTGTGATGCTGACTGCTGTGGACTCTATGGAGCACGTTGTTTACGAGTATGTTGTTAAATGCAAAAATCATTTCCTATCAAAGCAAAGCAAACAAACAGCGCTGCGCACGTAGCAGAGGCGCCGTCGAGCTCTTCTCTGTTTTGGTTTAAAATGCAATAACCAATCAAATAAATTGCCAGACCAAATGATTCGAGCATTAGGCCAACGCGTTGTCAGCTATTTGTATTATATATCGTTGTTATACATATACATACATATATATTTTTCAATTTCTTTGCCATTTGTTGTTGGCGTTGCTGCTTCAGCTTGTGATTTTCTCGCAAATGTGTCTCATTATTGCGTGATATTTATTTAGGTTATGACTTAAGTTGTGTCACGTTCGCCTGAATTTATATCCAATATACGCTGGCCAGCCCTCGCAACGCAAATCAAATTCACGGCCAGCTACAGAAATACAGAGAGAGAATATAGAGAAATAGAAGAAATAGAGAAAAATTATGCCCACAGATCTGACAGCTGATATCGACTTCTGCACCGTGGACCTCAATTTATGTGTATCGAAAATTTGTATGCAAATATTCAATGCACGTCGTGCGCATTGCATTCCACATCGACAGCCAACGCCGTCGCCATCGCCATCTCCATCGTTGGCGTAGCTGCCGTTGCCTTGGCCACTAATTGGACCCAGCGGTTGGGCATCGTGATCGCATTTAAATGTGCTGATCAATTGGTTAAATGTTAATAGCGCCCTGGGCGAGCCAGAGCTGAGGCATTTGCTGCGGGTCATGCTGGTTGTTACCTTAGCCGCATTTCATTTCACATTTCTTTTTCACTTGCGCACATAAAATATATACGGCGCACACATAAACTGAAATTAGCTGCCAATTTGAGAGGCTGGCTTTGTTGTTGGTCTTCAAGTTGCATGTGAATTGTTTTATATTTATTTGGCGGCATTAAGCCATTAAGAGACAGGCCCATAAAATATCCGAGCAGAGAACAGAACTGAGCAGAAGAAAAAACACCCATAAGCCGTCACGCTGCGCCAGCACCGACTCCATCTCCGACTTCGACTCGAGTAATCAAATCAAATTTGTTTAGCTCTCTCTCTCCCACTTTATCTGTTTATCCATGTGTGTGTGTGTGTGCTGCGTATTTTGTTTGTTTTCTTTTGCTTTTTTTAGTGCAGCCTAAAAGTATGCCACACATTTTTCACAACTTGCTTAAGCTTTGCAAACCAAATCCGCTGCACTTTTTCATTGGCTTTAAGTTTTTCGTCTATGTCTAAACTTATTATCATTCTGGCTATTTATTTTATAGCTTACACACACACACATACACACGCATACACACAGAGACAATTGTTTTCACATGCAAATGCCAGCCCTGGCCGCACCACCCGTCGCTGCTCACTCACAAACATTTATATGCAAATAGATCGCATGCCTGCACGCCCCTCCCCAGCAGCCCCGATGCGAGAGACACACTCAAAAAGAGATTTCCACTAAAAGACAAATGTTACAATATTACGGGGCACTCACTGAGCGAGCAGCGAGCGTACCTTGAGTGGCTGCTGCAAACACTGGAGGGCTGCGTGCTTGCTCCTGCTTTGGCTTCATCTTCTGCTGCTGCTGCTCCTGCTTCTGCTGCTCCTGCTTTTGCTTCTGTCTGTTGTCCTGCTCTGCTACGCGCTCAAGTGGCAAAAAAATCGCTGAAGTCGCAAAAATTATTGCAGTTGGCAACTTGAAGCTGACATTTCACACTCACACAGACTGTCGCACACACACACACACACACACCGAGAGTAACAGAGAGCGCGTGCGATAAAAGCAATGTGACAGCAAAAACAATTGCAAACTTGCGCAATTAATTAAGTGAAAAGTGCGCATTCCACTGATGCAGCATTTGAAATTGAGTTGCCACCTTCCATGATGAGCTGAGAACCTAATGCAAATCCAAATCCGTATCCAAATCCGAAGAGCTAACACAAGCCCAATGTTCTCACACGTGTTGTCATTTAAATATTTAAATATGCTGCTGGCAGCAGCGGCGTCAACATCGACAACAGTTGTTGCTGCTGCCGCTGCTGCTGCTTGAAGTTTTGCATGTTTTTTGATGTTGTCTGTGTTAAAGCCAAAGCCAAACTGCTACCACGACTGCTGCAGCTTCAGCTGCGAGCACAGGCACACAAAAAAAATCATATCACACACAAACACACACACACACACACGAGAGCACTCAGCGTCGAGATTCTTCTTCGTCTATTTTATTTTTTTTCTTGTCGCGCTAGCATCGTCTTCTTTTATCAGACAAACTTAGCGCAAAATTAGTTTTTGAACTTTTTAAATTGGTTTATTTCATGGAGTTTTGATTTTTAGCACATTGCGTAACGAGCCTGAGAACTACGCGCTCCTAATTGGCTCTCCCCGTGCGCCGGCGACGCGAGCTGCAGCTAACTTAGCGCCTTCATTAGACGTGAATGTGAAGTATGTGTGTGCGTGTGTGTGTGTGTGTGTGTGTGTGTGTGTATGAGTAACTACTCAATTTGCCAGGCGACTTAAGGCGAAATCATTTTTTTAACATCTTTGGCTACACAAATTTGCAATTATTGTAATATGTATGGGCGACACTCGCTCTGGCACGCGGCCCCCACACACCTGTCCAACTGTATATATACACCTCTCTATATATATGTAGATATATGTATATATATTTTTATGACATTTTTGTATTTTTTGTCGCTAGCAGCTACAAAGTATATTTTCCTATATGTATGCAGGTCAGCATGGAACCGTACTCCTGTTTGTGTGTGTGTGTGTATGTGTGTGTGTGGATAACTGGGTAAGGTACGTGCCCATGCCATGTGAGCACTTAATACCTTATAATTTGCTGTGAGTCGTTGCTTTCATAAAATATACTTTATGAACAATAATTCATATGTGCGTGTGTGTGCGGAAAGTGCATAAAAATCAATTTTTGCACATGAAACAACGGCTAGTAAAAAAAAAACAGCAAGAAATAATGCTGGCAAGGCGGCGAAATAAAACAACAAAAGCAACAAAGTCGCGCAACAGCAACAGCAACGACAACGTCGCGACGTTGCATACTTCTCAGATGACAGGCAATGGACGGGGAGAGAGCGTTGCGGCAGCAAGGAGGTGCCAAATAGCCCGCTCTCATTCTGTCTCTCTCTCTGTCTCTCTCACTCACTCTCACTCTGGTAGAGTCCGCCTGTGTGGCTTGAAACTACTTGAAACTGATTACATGCACAATTTTGCCCCGCTCCTTTGTTCGGCAATGGCTGTGCCAGAACATGGCCGCAGCAATTGTTGCCCGCATCTGCATGTGTATTGGTTTTTCTATATGAACACAAGTACATACGTGAGTGTGTGTGTGTGTGTGTGTGTGTGTGTGTGTGTGTGTGCTTGTGTGCAGCATATATTGTTATATGTTCCTGCGGTCGACTCTGCGCTGGCTGCCTCCGATTGCTGTTTCCTTTCTCTCTGTCTCTTGCTGGCTGCGCGTCCCCTTTATGCAATTATTTCAACAAATTTAAACCTCAGCGAAATAATAAACAATTCGTTTTCAGATTAAAATGCAATTTTCATAACTTTTTGTGCAAGGCACCCCTACTCGGCATCATCTTCTGCTGCCCCTCCCACGCCAATGCCAATCGCCCCTACCATGGGCCGCAATTACTACTTATTTTATTTATTACGTAAGCCGGTGCATTAATTTTTCACAAGGATTTCATAACGTTCATATATTGCACTGTTGTTTTCTTTTCTCTCATGTGGACGGGCATTTATCATACATTTTCGCAATTTATTTATATATGTAAATATTTTATAGCTATGAGTACACCATTTGCCTGATTTTAACAGCTTTTATGCCGTACTGAAAGACTTTCTATCAAAAAAAAAAAAAAAAACATGTAAGGACTTTACAGCAGAGCACTACCGACTAAGTGATACTTTTTTTTCAGGGTCAGAGCATGATTGAATGAGTAAAACGATTAGGAAGAATCTTTAGATATCCAACTGGAAGATTCCATTCGCCGCACTCCAAGAAGCCTGTATATGGAACCTTATTTAGACCTCAGAAGTAGTAGGCCTGATTAATGTAACTCTCTTGAGGTACAGGGTACTTTCACCATATATCATCTGTAATATTATTTATAACATTTTACCACTTCTATTTCTATAAGAACTCGTATCGCGGATATTTATAAAATTTGCAGTCTCTATAACTTCAATTATACCGATTCTTGGATTTCCATATATCCCACGACCCTAATGAGCGATTGAGTAGAGCCTCAACACTTTAAAAGACAAAAGTATCCACGAGTATAAGCTTTAAACCTCAAATCTCTAGCTTAGTCCCTAGTGTGGGAATATGTCAGCAGGACAAATGAGCTTTGAACGTACACAAAGCTAATATACTCATTTTACGTCGTGACTGACATTATATATCCCGCCAGCTGGCACAACACTAGTCAGCAAAATAAAGATATTTGCTCAAACGAAAAATTAATGCACATATTACAAAAATTAAATAAATTTTCCGCCCTTCATGTTGCCGTAACAGAAAATATCGTTGGCGACATTTAAGAGTCCCATTCGGTATTCCGATTGATAAATGCTGTAGCCTTGTGTAATTGGCATTTAAGAGTATTCCATTAAGCTTCGATCAAATTAATTCATTAAAGAATTCGCAGTGATGTGACAACACCTTTTGGCCGCCTCTGGATGAATATGAAAATGCCAGCTCAGGTGACAGCTGAGAGTGGCAATGCCAATGCCGGTGCATGATGTGGTATCCATTGAGGTGGAATGGAACGGGCAGAGTGTGGGCGGCATGGGCCAGGTGTCGGTAACACATAATGCCTTGCATATTTTAAGCTCATGCTGCGTCCATTCGAAATGTCATTTTAATGGCTGTTGGTTGGCTAATTGAGCTTACGATTAGCAAGTGAATGCCAAATGAGCATTGGGCGATGAAAGATTAGTCCATTGAGCATCGGACAACACGGACACCGACTCCTGCTGTGCACGACATCTATTTAAATATGCAGCTCAGCAGATACCTGTCGATTTGCATTGGCTGCTGCGCTGCTCGCTGCTTGCTTCGTGCTGCTCGCTGCTCGCTGCTTGCTGCTTGCTGCTCTCTGACAGTATGTCTATCACTTGTACAGATAGTCAGTGGCTTTAAAGTCACAAGAAAGGGCAGAGACCAAACACACATACACACCAGGACACACACCCGCACACACACACATACACATTGTCATGGATTTCTGCTATGATAATGTGATATACGTCAATGTCAATTGGATTGGCTGCTTTGAAAGCCAATAAGCTGCTATTCAATGGGGACACACCCACACTACAGCATGATTTATTGTCGGAAAAACAAAGACACCCCTCGCTCGACTTGTACTCTGACGACTGACGTCTATATCCGATAACGGAAGAGCTGACTAAAACGAATCACAGACTTGCTCCGCACTTGAAAATACAATTTGGCACACACAGAGCTCAAGTTCGAGTTGCGGCTAAATAATATTAAAGTAAGCTAATCAATTTCGATTGTAGATTAAGTCTTGCCAATTACCTGTTTATCGAAATAGATTGTGCTTACTATTTGGTTTTCCGTTCTGCTGAGTGCGTGAGTCTGTGTGCGAGTTCTATTAATATTCGCATTGAAATTTCACTGGAGCCCATTAAATACGCCCACTAAGGTGAACCGCTCCGCGCCGGGCCGGTCTAGTCTAGACCATTTGAAATGTTATTAATTCAACGAATGGCTCGCAACGCCTACACGTACACACTGCGAAAAGGCAACATCAATTGACCAATTTTCACCTGGCCAACACATCAATTGGCAAGCGGCCAGTGCTGATAGTCCAATCAGCGAGCTACATAATAGATTTTTTCCCAATCTCTCACTCTCTCGCTCTCTCTCTCTCTCTCTCTCTCTCTCTTTCTCTCTCTCTCAGTGTCTGCCTGCAGTGCCATAAAGGTAATCGTTAAATATAAGTATGTGTAAATGAGCATGTATGTAGTCGTATGTGGAGTGCGTAAATATTACAGATGCCCTGCCATGCCGTTGCCTGTAATTTGAGAGCAGCAGCAGCAACAACAAAATATATATATAAAATGGGTTAATTTATGCACTTTAATGTTAATGCGCTGCATCCACACGCGGACAAAGCGTTTGATCAGATTTATATACATACATAAGTGCATTTTATGCAATGCAATTTGATAATTTTCTTTAATTTCAATTTAAACCCATTTGGCACGCTTTTACGCATTTATGCGTTTTATTTCATAATTATAATTTCAATGCGACTAAAATATAAATAAATTTATATTCTTTTAATTGCATTGCATGCCATTTTCATAATGGAATAGAATCAACTAATTACCGTCTCGATTGCCTGTTAATATTCCAAAACAGCTTTACCACACACACACACACACACGCACACCATATCGGTCACATATGAGAAATTATAGCCGAAAAATGCGCAAAGCCATTTAATTATTTCGCTGCGACCATTTAATTAGTTCCCATTGCGGCCCCATCAATCTTGCAAAACCCACACAAAATCCGGCTGACTAAGCAAATTGGCCCAATTGATAATTTTCATTGAAACACTCAATCAACAACCGGCAAATGGTTATACATAAATTTGAATAGCTGTCTCTATCCTTCCACCTGTCTCTCACTCTCTCACTCTCTCTCACTCTCTTCCTCTATCCTTTGCTTTGCTGTGGGGCTCAGCTTCGAGCAATGTCTATATTTACGTTTAAATGGCACTTTTCTTAAAAGGCTTAGGCACAAACATACAACTACTACTACTACACACACACACATATATACACACAAGCATACTTATGAAGTGCTCCTGTTTGAGTGACATTCAAATAGACAAGCTGCCAATACGTGCAGCAGTTGTGCATAAAACTAAAGGAATCAGCACTACGGCGTAGCTGGCGCCGGGGCCGGGGCGGGCCGGGCCGTGCCAGGCCACACACACACACACACACACACACACGAAACAAAACCAAAAACACATTCCCAACCGAAAAACGAGCAAAATTTTTGTTATTGCATTTCAAAATGGCAGGCGTGGCCAGGGGGCGTGCACATTTGGGGCGTGTATTGCCGAGCCCATACATACGATTGGAAATCAGTTTTTTTTCCGTTGTTGTTGTTCGTCCTTTGTGTCTGTGTTAGTTGCTGTCTTGTGCTTCGCTCTCATGTTTTTTTTTTTTTTTTGTTTTTCTTTTTTTATTTGCTTTTTGTTTTTCATACATTTTTCCTTCGCCTGGCCATGGCAATTGAATGGCCAAATTTCGTAAAATGCAGTTTGAGCGCACGTTTGAGTCCAGCGATGAGACAGCAGCAACAACTTGTTTTCAAGCTGCCAGGCATTAGAGATGAGCAGATCAGCTGAGGACAATGGATAAATGAGAAATGCGATTGGCAAGGTCAATTGAAATCGTCTTAAGTGATTGAAATATGACAAAAAATTGTCTTTTTAAGTAAACTTTAATGAGAAATGAGTGAGATGAGTGCAGAGACAATGGATAGATGTAAGATGAGATAGTAGAGAGGCAGTTGAGCTAGTTTACTTTGATTAACTATAGGAATTCTGTCCTAATTGACTATGCAAATTCTGTTAATCTTTTATCTTAAACATATTCAACATACTCTAAGATTTCAGCTGAAAATTTTCAAAGAAATTGCCTCATATTTCGCTATATTTAAAGCAACTTTTAGGAGTGAAAAATAAATCAACATCAAATCTATTTTAAAATACATATAAATAACAGCATTAGGCAAACCTGAGAGTAAGCTATTTAGCCAAACATCTTCTCCTCTTCATCCATTCCCGAAAACTTGTAACTTTCCAACAAATTATCTCATCTTTCACTATATTGAAATCATTAGACAAAAGCAACTTTAGGCAGTCCCAAGTGTATCTACGTGTAATAAGTGTTCGCATACACTCATATTAAAATGAACAGAATTCATCAAGCCCAAGACTAAGAGGATTACCACGGCACCTAGTCAAGCGCTTTCAACTTTTAACTTTCAAGAGGCTTGCCTCACATTTCACTACATTCGAGTCCTTCGACAAAAGTAACCTTAAGTGGTTCACATTAAATCGGCTTTAAAATACATGTATTAAAATTAACCAAGCGAATCTACAGCTCATTTTAATTGTATATTTCATCATTGTAGTTATCATTATGGAACATTATTATTATTTATTAAATATCTTAATGTGAGCTGCAATATGAATGAACTTTGCCAACACTGGTTGACTTGCCGGGCAACGACTTGTCGATGATGAGTGTTGTTGTTGTTGTTGTTGCTGCTGAATGTTTGTAGCTTTGGCATTGTATTGTGTGATTTTTTGGTTGACTACGGTAGGCGGCACGACAGAGACGGAAGCGTGCCGGTCGATTGCAGTAGCACACCGGTGCCAAACTGCACGTTTGAGCTCTGGGGCACAGAGAGCGTGCAACGAAATGAACAGTGAACAGTAGGAGCTGCAGCAGCAACTAACGCCTGCAGGTAAGCAACGTAAACGTAAACGTAAACGAAAACTAACAGACGCACGCACACACACACAGACACAGTCACATGCACACAGAGAGATAGCTACATATATAGGTGCACTGAATGAACTGCGGCGCATTGCTCATACGCAGCGTTGGACAAGTTACTGGACAGCACAGCGT